>NC_142946.1:7654246-7669246 GCF_046866305.1 Octopus bimaculoides
TTTTCTATGATTTCTTGTAAAGAAAATCAAGCTTTAGAGTTTCTGCTTATATTTTCTTTCAAACTCTTTTGAAGATTATTTCTCTCAAATATTCTTCTTTCAAACATTTTCTTGAATACACGAAAATTTATTTATTTCACAGAAATATATGAATATTTCTATGCATTAGTGTTTCTCGGGTATTTTTTTCTAATCAATTTAGTATTCTATTCAATAAAATTTTCTATTTCAAGTACCTTTCTAAGCATTAAACTAGTAGATAGCGTTCCGGAAAATTAACACCTGGTTGCGCCCAAAATACTATGTAATTTAGTTACACAACGGCAATAAATTTAAAGAAAAGGTTTCGACCCATAACATCAACTTCAATTCTTGGTTGGTATTGTATTCTCTGCACTCGGAAGAGATAGAAATCGAAGTTCATCAAAACCTGAAGAACCGCCAGTAATTTCGCAAGGTATTTTTTGGAAACTCTCAGTGAATTAGTGATTTTTTAACTGTGTATTTTGATGGCAATTAATTCGTAAAATGAAGACAATCCTTTTCATTTAGAATGTTACTTTTTAGAGGGTTCATTTAGCTTATTACACATTTAGAGTACTTCAGGCTGTTCAAATGTGTTTAAAAAGCTGTTCAGATGTGTTTAGAAGGCCGTTCAAATGTGTTTACAAGACTTTTCAAATGTGTTTACAAGGCTGTTCAAATGTGTTTACAAGGCTGTTCAAATGTGTTTACAAGGCTGCTCAAATGTGTTTACGATATTCGACGCGGTGTATAATATCTATCTATATATATATATATATATATATATATATATATATATATATATATATATATATATATATATATATTGACCATTGACTGAACACTATTCAATTTTTTTTCTCCGTGTTTTTCTCCTTGTCTCCGTATTCTTTCTGTTGAAGAGCGTAACTCGAAACGTCAAAGACTTTCCGTATTCCCGAGCGTCATACTAATATATACTTTTGTTATTTACACCACCTGTCCTCGTCTGTTGTTATTATTTGTATATTCTCCCATATATATATATATATACATGTATATATATATATATAGACATGTGATGGGCTTCCTCACACTTTCCGTCGACCAAATTCACCCCAAAGGCACAAGTCGCCGCGAGGCTAGAAAAAACAGTTGACCATAGTGCCACGTATTGGGAGCGAACCGAAAACCACGCAGCTGCAAAGCGTGCTTCTTCACTACAGCCTGCGTGCGATTATGCATAAAGGACATTTCTCTCACTTTGCATTTATATATAGATTACAGCTCAACACGTAATTTAATTGCACATATGTTCCTACAAACCCACTAACAGCGACCGAAAATACGGACACCAACACAATTATATTCTCCCTCTCTTTTTCCCTAGATGTGATTAGCTCGTTGCTTTCGTTCAATCGATATCTATTGTGTTAGTACTCGTCATCGCCTTCAACTTTGGCACAGTTCTGGGGAAACCTGATATTATATCTGATGTTTAATTCAATTTTGTGTGCGAGTTTTTCTTCGTAAGCGAATGTCAAATTAGTATATGCCTTGATCGGAGAAATCGTGTATATAAATTTTTCTTTGATCATGGGAATAATATAAAATGGCGAGCCACAAAGAGAAAAAAATATTTTATTATGGCCGTGTGAAAGATAAGGATTAAAAAAGTATACGATCATGTAATGAAACATATACATACATCCATCTATGCATCGTTTTATTCTTTTACTTGTTTCAGTCATTTGACTGCAGCCATGCTGGAGCACGGCCTTTAGTAGAACAAATCGACCCCAGGACTTATTGTTTGCAAGCCTAGTACTTATTCTATCGGGGTCCTTTGTCGAACCGCTAGGTTACGTGCATGGAAACACACCAACATCGGTTGTCAAGCGATGGTGGGGGGAGAAATACAGACACAAATACATACATACATACACACACACACATACATATATATACGACGGGCTTCTTCTAGTTTCCGTCTACAAAAAATCCGTTCACAAGGCATTGGTCGGCCCAAGGCTGTAGTTGAGACGCTTCCTCAAGGTTCCATGCGGTCGGACTGAACCCGGAACCATGTGGTTGGGAAGTAAGCTTCTTTATTTCATAAATTGGCTCTGGAAGCCTTACATAGGAGGGAGAAACAAGGATAGACAAACATAGATGACGAAGAAGTTGGTTATTTTGAATGAAAAAAGTTGCGAATGATAAATTATAAATGTCATGCTGTTAAAAATTATATCTTTTTTTTTTCTTTTAAAAGTTTCAATATAAATTTGATGATCAACGCGAATTTTGCAATGTGTGACTGAAGGAAAGGCACCCAACCGCCAGGTTCGAACCTTTACTTTTCCTTCTGGCCCCCACTTACCTGGTTCCAGTCACTCGCAACTTGTTCACTACTTGGCTTCTATCATTAGGGTGTACTTATGATTTAAAACGCCTTCCACCTTTCTATACTACGGTACAAAAAGTCACATCTATGTACGTGTGCTTGCTTGTGCGTGTGTGTAAACTCTCATTTTTAAGATGAGGATATCTGTAATAGGATGAGTTTATGCATCTAGATTGCAAAAGTTGCAGTATATTTATGTATAGCGTAATAGCTATACTCTTCATTGAGTACAGATATTATACTCTTCATAATATCTATACGCTTCATTGTGTAGCTCTTATTTAAAGTGGCTTATGCAGAATTGATATATTACAAGCGTTAATTCTTGAATAATTAAAGTAACATAAATTCTGCAAGGGATAGCTAAATGAAATGCATCATTACACCACAGAATTCAACGGAATTCATCTATTTTCGGTACAGTTTCCAACCAAAATTCGTCTCGACCTAACGTGAGGACATCCATCTTTTCCGTTTATCATTTATTCTCAAGTTTAAAAAAATGAAAGCATATAGCCTAATATTAAGGAATTATATTCAAACAATCGATTGATAGGTGTGAGGCAAACTTTTCAAACAAACAGCCAGCCATGCCAACATTTACATATGCAAAGTATATATATATATATATGGGAGAATATACAAATAATAACAACAGACGAGGACAGGTGGTGTAAATAACAAAAGTATATATTAGTTTGACGCTCGGGAATACGGAAAGTCTTTGACGTTTCGAGCTACGCTCTTCAACAGAAAGAATACGGAGACAAGGAGAAAAACACGGAGAAAAAAAAATTAAATAGTGTTCAGTCAACGGTCAATCTGAATATATATATTGATAAACATTGCGACTGTGGTTGACTTTCACGTGGTAAAAATGTCGAGATAGTTGGTACATAAATTAGTTGTAAGATTGTTACATAATTTCATTATAACATTGTAGTGTGGTTTAATCATTTAATTAATGATAGTAATCAATAGCTTCTCTTTCCAATCGGGAATACCTCTTTAATGAGAACGTATCTGATTCGATACCAAGAATATTCCACTTGTGTACCCTCTTCTTGGTTCAACATGATATTACTTGTGAAAATTAAAATACTGTAATAAATCTCCACCGCTATCGAGTTTCGCAAACACGAATGCTTATAATACTTGTGGGGAAAATCAAACATACACTCGAAAGAAACTGTAAGAATGTTACAGAAATACTTTCATTATTGGAAATAAATATGACTGTTTTGGAAAACCGTTAGAATGACAGATGAAATTCCTTGGGGTATTGCTTACTATTTCTCTTATTATGGATTGGTACAATTTCATCGATTTAAATGGATAAAAGGAAGCGAAGTTGACCTCAACAGGATTTTATCTTGAACTACCGAAGCTCGAAAGCGATATCTTGGGGCATCCTATCCATCACTTTAATGATTTTACCAATACATCGTTGTATTTGTGTTCTGGAAATCGTAATATCAAATATATATTTTAAGCATTCGAATACCAGCTACTGTAATACAACGACACACACTTCACTCTTTCTGTCGCTTGTTCCTCAAATAGAAATAATACATACGTATATACATACATATATGCATACATAAAAACATATATATATATATATATGCATGCTTACATACATACATACATACATACATACATACAAAACGCAAATTCTTAATTCATAACGATATTTGGGACTATACAAATCTGCAAGACCTTAGCTTTAAAGGACATTGGTTAAAAGAAGATGGTTTCATTCACAAACTTGCTACCAAGTAAGTGACCGGTCAAAGTTTGCTCTAAATTAAAAAGAGAACATTTTTATCTATCTATCTATCTATCTATCTATCTATCTATCTATCTATCTATCTATCTATCTATCTGTATATATATATATATATATATATATATATATATATATATATATATATATATATACATAAAGACCTAGATGGCCTGAGTGATTTCCATATAGTGAGTGTTCGTGTGTGTGTCTCCCATGTTAAACGCTTTGTCGTCAAAGAAAGAAAAAAAATGAGAACAGTTTTTCGGATATTGAGTTAAGTGGATCCGATAAAGATCGTGACCCAATGAATTGATGAATGCGGCAGTAGTAAAAGACAAGAAGATTACTGCACCAATTGCTAATATACTAGATATTTGAAAAGTATTTGAAGACGAGTGTGTATCATGAATTTTTCAGCGCACAATACGAAGTATTTGTGAAGGCTATTTGTGAATGTATACGTCCGCAGCAATTTATATACTTTACTACATGAATGTGGAAAGAAAATAGCTTAGAGCAGTAGAATGAAAGGTAATAATAAATTGAAAGAAAATATCAAGTCTACTTGTGGTAGTATTTCTCAAAATATCTGCTCAGTAATCAGTATTTCCAGTTCCGACAGCTGAGGCAACACAAAAGAGTAACATTTTGAAATATGGCCGTTGCAATGGAAGAACTGCAGCGGCAAAAAGTAAAAGAAATTTTTATGTATTTGAAATGTGGAAGCTTGATAAAGGACACTGAAAGGAGTTATGACTGATATGATACAATCGAACTATAGCAGCCTGCGTATGGGTTTTGTTGTTATGTGAAAGAAATATTCAATATATATCATGAAGAACGAAGAAAAAAGTTAGTGATTGATGGAGAGGAAAATTCATTTTCTGAGCTGGATTCGAAAACATTATTCCTTCAAAATACAGAGAGCTTTCCTAGAGTGAATAATGGAAATGGGAGATACTTCATTCAAGAATATAAATAAAGCCTTGAAATCACCAGATCAGAAAGCGAACGGTGTAGTTGATTATACACTGCTTATTATGTATTATTTATCTGGGATGTTAGTGTCTCACAATTTTGATATGCGGTGATTAAATGCTACAGTCGGTTGTCGTTTTGCTATACAATTATATCTTCCAACTGCATTACAATTCTTTTTCAGCACATATAAGAGGAACATTCATATAGTGTTACTGATAAAAATGTCGTGTTTTATTTTTCATCAGGGTTTTCCATTCACTTCATGTAATGCATGCATGTTGCCAACTGAACATACGGAATCCACAACACACATGATTTTCAACCACTTCATCATACAATTTTAAATGGTTGTGCAAAGGAAATTAATCTTCACATCTGCGCACAAAACCAGTGTTAAATTTTAAAGAAAAGCCACTAATAGAATATTGGAACCGCAAAGGGAATATCAGGTACACATAATAATGGATTAGAAAAGGAAATTTGAAGCAACGTATTACAGAGATAAAAGAAGCGACTTAGTTTTATGGCAAGATAGTTTCATGTTATGAAAGAGTTTATGCAGAATACACAAAGATGGAAAAAACAATGGTAGAAACTAAATTAATTCGGTTATAATAGCGTTGTATTCTGTCGGTCAATCATGTATCAACTGGTGAGACACACATAAATAGAAAGAGATTTCGTGGTGTTCTGAAGCTTTCTGCGTAACATTTCCCAAACACTGCTTAAATACATGTATGTGCACGCGTGAATATTCATTTGCAAATGGTTTCAGATTTCGAGGGAAGGGGTAGGTTAAGTGGATTACATTAAATCCAAGTGCTTTGCTGGTTCTTATTTTATCGATCCCGAAAAGAAGAGAGGCAAAGTACAGACGGAAGAAATATCGTTTTCTACTCTAGGCACAAGGCCTGAAATTTCGTTGGAGGGGGCTAGTTGATTAGATCGACCCCAGTACTGGTACTGGCAACTGATACTTAATTTATCAATCCCGAAATGATGAAAGGCGAAGTCGACCTCCGCGGAATTTGAACTCAGAACGTAAAGACAGACGAAATACCACCAGGCATATCGCCCGGCGTGCTCACGTTTCTACCAGCTCGCTGACTTCATGCGGAAGAAATGTCGTAAAGCACTTTGAACGGCGCGGTAACTATTGTACCAACGCGTCACCTTGCGTATTTGTATAATTCTTGTCTATTATAGACACAAGGCCTGGATTTTTTTTTTGGTCTTTATTTGGTGGTAGTAGAGGATTATATCGACTTCATTGCTTGACTGGAACTTATTTTATCGACCCCGAAAGAATGATAGGTAAAGTTAACCCCCGCGGTATTTGAACTCAGAACGTAAAGACGGAAGCAATGCCACAAAACATTTGGAATGGTAAATTAAGAAATGCTCCAGCTTGACGCCTTGTGGATTTGTATAATTAAAAAATGACTTAAGAAATTCCAATCTTGTGTCGAGAAATTTACAATTTGCAAAATTAGTTTAGCTATTTCTATTATCTAGTTTATGATTTATTCCTGTTTTATTTAATTATTTTATGTTGGCATTTTAATTCTCTTTGTAAGCTTGAAAGTGAGGTATTTCTCTCCGTTGCTGGGGGTGTCATTAAACCACGAAACATGATCAGAATAATCTCTTTCATTTTCGTATCTATCTTTATTTTTTCTTCGGGCCAAGCTTTATATATATATGTATGTATCGTGGCACTCCGTCGCTGACGACGACGAAGGTTCCAGTTGATCCGATCAACGGAACAGCCTGCTCGTGAAATTAACGTGCAAATGGCTGAGCACTTCACAGACACGTGTACCCTTAACGTAGTATTCGGGGAGAATCAGCGTGACACAGAGTGTGACAAGGCTGGCCCTTTGAAAATACATGTGCAACAGAAACAAAAATAGGGAGTAAACGTTGTGGTGAAAGAATACAGCAGGGTTCGCCACCACCCACTGCCAGTGTTTCGTGGAGATTTAGGTATTTTCGCTCAATAAGCACTCACAACGATCCGTCTGGGAATCGAAACAGTGATTCTAGGACCGCGTGTCCGCTGCCCTAACCACTAAGCCATTGCGCCCCCCCACACACACACACAATATATAAACTCAAAGACGTGATAAACAAGGGAGGTAATTAAAATGAGAGAAGGCCGTAGGTGTAGAATATTCAATAAAAGTGTATTTTGCAAAATGTACAAAATATTCTTCTAAGGAAAAGAGGACTAAGAAATTTGAATCAAGAATTACGCATGCCCCGCTTGAGGTACGCTTCAGTTACATAATATTTTCTGCCTACACCATAGGAGAATTGCATTCAGCTAATTGTACTGCATTCCTTATATCAGTCTTGTATATTTGGCAAAGAGAAAATCATCATAGCGTATGAAACGTACCAAAGTATATTACATATGCTATGTAAACTATGGAAGTTGCCAGCGTAGATCTTTCCGCTAGGATAAAACCGTTATGTGTTTGAAGTTCTGGAATTATGATATTTCCAAAGTCTTCCGTCTTCTCGTGAATATGGCTGTGTAGAGCATTTCTACAAAGATGAATAATATTATGAAATACTCTAGTGTCCATGTTCATTGCGGTTTTTATGATATTCTATATGACTAGTATAATAATTCTTTCTACCATAGGCACAAGGCCTGAAACTTTTGTGGAGGAGGATAATGGATTATATTGACCGCCGTGTTCGATTGGTACTTATTTAATCAAACCCAAAAGGACGAAAGGCAAGAGCAACCTCAGTGGAATATGAATTCAGAACGTAAAGACGGATGAAATACCGCTAAGCATTTTATCCGGCGTGCAGGCGATTCCGGCAACTCACCGCCTTATATGGCTTGTATAATAATACCCCCTTATAAGTGGAATCCTTTTTTTCGTTGCTAATCTTATGATATAAGAATGTGTTATTTGATATCTTCATTCGCCTTTTGTATCAGCGTAAGATGGTGACTTAAGGAAACCTGCTAAGATTAGACGATTTCAAAATCTTTATTTTAATGTCTTAAAATAGCAAAAATCATTGTTCTTTTCAGAATGCAACCTCACATTTTGGTTTGCATTTTCGAAAGTTTCATTGCATTATTTTCAAATGTCTTGTCACACAAAAATCACTAGAACTCTCTCATTACTGATTGGATAAATAAAATTAATTTTCTTCAAATAATATTGTAAATCTTGCCTACATATTTCTCATTAGCTTCGCGAGCTCATTTACAGAAAATTAATGAGCTCTACTCCAAATTCAATATCGCTATAACATGACAACTATACTACATAAAACGATGTCTTCAAAGTCATGCTAATGAACTTAAATAATTCAAAATCGTAATTACATTACAATATTGTACTAATCCCAGTATTGCAATATTCCCTTACTTTTGTTTCCATCGATATCAAAGATAGCGCAAAGAAATATACGAGAAAAAAACATTAGTAAACACGAAAGAAAATTTCCTTTACAAATCATGATACATCTATTGAAGAGGTAATAAATGAAAAAAAACGCTACATTTCAACCACCTCCCAAGAATTATCACTCAAAATGATACGCACTATTTTATTGAACATAGTGTTATATACATATATACATAAATATGTACACATATACATATATATCCATCAATCCATGCATCCATCCATATATACATATATATATATATATATGCTTAGTGTTCTTTCCTAGGGATATATTATCCAAGCGTACCCTAGTTTAGCACTGTATCCATTAACGGCACTGGAAATTTTAATGTGCATATGTACTAGTGTTTATCATTGGTTCTTCTTCAGTATTAGTACCTTACAATTCTGAAATTCCAGTTGTCTATATACAGATTTCCTTCGTTTTCGGTATATGACGAAAAGTTTTAAAATTCAAAGAAAACGGAGAATACAGTCATAGAGTAATCAATATATTATCATAGTCCAGTAAAATTAATAAGTTCATTTATATTGTCTACACTGCGTTTCGGCTGATTGTTGTCATTCATATTTACTCATTTAGTAAATCTAAATAAGTAAATATGGCAAATTTTCTCGACGCAAAGTTCACATCTTTTATTCCCAATGCTATAAGATTTTGCTCGGCTAAACTTTGCGTCGACAAAATTTACCAGATTCTTATATAAACATGCAATAATATCACCAAAATTCCAATATCTGAGCTACCTCATCCCAAAACTTGGAGATGTAATCTAGAGTATGCGATAGAATCCATGACTTTCTGGAAAGGGCAAGAACCCTATGCTATATCATAATAGGGTTGGCCTAAATAACTGCATCTATATTCCCAAAATATCTTATATCTCGCCAAATTTTAAGCAGATCTCATCGACGGAATAAAAAAAATGACTTAGAAACTATAAAAACACATTCATATACAAAATCGCATGCAAGCAGTAAATGTTTGCGTCAGTCTGGTAACATAATTATTTTAGAGATGACATGCGAGATAAAAACAAAGCAAGACAAAAGCAACACCATCGCTTGACAACCGATGCTGGTGTATTTACGTCACCGTAACTTAGCGGTTCGGCAAAAGGGACCGATAGAATAAGTACTAGGCTTACAAAGAATAAGTCCTGATTTCAATTTTTCGACTAAAGTCGGTGCTCCAGCATGGTCGCAGTTATATGACTGGAACAATTAAAAGAATAAAAGAATTACTGAGTCAAATATAATGCGTATTTATAATGCTCAATCAGTCATGCATTTTTTTTTGTAGCTTTGAGATTTTAATGATGTGTTTGTCTATTTTAATAATGGCATTTTAGAACAGGTGTGAGAGGCGGTATCTGTCTAGTTTGAATATAAAACACGTAGAGTATTTCGCCCGTGAATACCCAATATAAATGCTAATGGGTTAAGAAATTCGAACACAAAATGAAATTAGAATTCAACCGAAACATATTAAACATGACGTTTCATTTAACCTAAACACTTCGAAAAATTATGCATTCAGAAAACCTACGAAGTCCTGTGATGAAACAGCTTGAATAAGATTAACAGATAAATCTTAGATTAATATGCAAATTAAAAACACGTATCAATGAAGAAGTAGGAGAATAACGACAAACAATTCCAATGATAGACAAACCAACAAACCCTTATATAAGACATAATATGCACCGTCTAATATGTCATAAAAGCCGACTTGTCACAGTTCTCGCCTCGACAGCGCAGTAGCGTGAAACTTGAGTCACGAATTCAGAAATTCGGCTTAATTAAATCATGTGATGTTTTGAAATTAAATGTAAATATTTAAACAAAAAAGAAAACTTCATTTAAATGAGGATGAAAAAGCTGTAACATTTTACATAAGCGCCCAGCTCTGAGAGAATATTTCCTGATAACATAAGCAACTGTATGATGATGATGCAAATAGTTACATAATTTCTATTCTTTGCCATTTATTAAATGTTATAATGTCCTTGATGTGATAAAGTATAAATGTATCGAGTTTTAACAATTATTTATTAGTATCGCTATACCTGAGCGGAATCACTATATATATGTATGCATGTATGTATATATATATATATATATATATGCATGTATGTATATGTATTTATAATATCAATGTATGTGTATGTATGCATTTATATGTATGTATATGTATATATGTATATATACAGAGACACATCCTCATATATATCTATATATGTGTGTATACATGAGCGTGTGTTTTTTCGTGTAATTGTGTCTGTCTCTAGATATGTGTATCCGTGCGCATAATAGCGCGCGCCGTTCGTTTCTTACAGACAATTGATTCAATAGTACGAGCAATATTTTAAAAAAATAAATGAAAACCAACATAATGTTCGAAACAATGTCAACAGTAAAAATAAACTGTTAGTAATATTGCTACACGAGTGAAAAATTGCACCAATTAACTAACATATATTTCGAGACAGATATTTTGGATATGTTCCCAAGATATTTATTTATGAGTCTGACTATAACATATGCAGATTTAACACTCATATTTTGCTCCTATTTTATATTTGACAAGTTAAATGTCTACAGTCTGGGAGAAAAAATGTCTTGAAAGAAATGCAGATAATTAATGAGGTCTACATTATATATATATATATATATATAGAAAGAGAGAGAGAGAGAGAGATAGGTGGATAAGTATTTGTATATATATATATATATATATATATATATATATATATATATATATATATATATCATATATGTATACATATATACTTATATGTATTTATATATATATAAATATATATATATTTATATATATACATATTTATATATACATATATACATATATACATATATATATATATATATATATATATATATATATATATATATATACATTCATACATACATACATACATACATACATACATACATACATACATATTAAATACTCTGAATATGTAAGCGAGCTGCGACGTCGCTTAACTAATATCCATCCACACTCGTAGAAATATAAGTAGAATTCACAGCTTTCTTTTATACCCACGTGTAGTGTGTCAGTTGCCAGTTGTTATGTTATGTTCACCACGTGGGATCCTTATTTAGGCCCGTCACATAAAAGACACACGGTACTTGTGTGAGACATACAAGATACATAGAGATCCAGCGAGATGCAGAGAGTGAGAGAGATAGAGTGAGTGTGCGAGTGAGAGAAAGAAAGAGAGAGATTGAGAAAGATATACAGAGAAGTAGGAAGAGTAGATGAGTCGGGGAGAGAGAGAATGTGTGGAGCTGTGGTTGATCATGTGTGTCCAAACTATATTCGTTTCATTGCACATAGAATCAAACTGTAAAGAACAGCAAAGGACCCACAATCTCTCGAATGCATAATTTAGATTTTTGTTGCTATATTTTTAAATTCAAATGATATTATTTCGCTTTAAATTTAAAATTTAAAAATATAATCAATATTTTGTAAACACCATTTTACATTTAAGTGTGTTTAATTTTAATGTGAGACGGCCATTAACTCTCTGTTATATTTTCTTCAATTTATTCATGCTAAATTCCTTGGCTGCCACATAGCTAAATCATCATCATCATCATCATCATCATTATTATTATTATTATTATTATTATTATTATTATTATTATTATTATTATTATTATAATATTTTTTTCTGAAATAGATTAACGAAGTCAAATTTTAAGTAGATATAAACCAAGATTTATTGGCAATAATTTCACGAAAAATATATGTAACGGTGCAGTATAAAAGCAAGTGAAGACTTATTATAAATAAAACTTTATAGATTGAGAGAGATTTGATTGATAATAAAAGTTCCTTAACATAATAGCTATTAAACTGGATCAAAATAAAAAAAAGCAAAAACAAAAGAGATAATATATTTAATTGACCGTAATATATTTCCAAAGAGCCCAATTAAATTCGTAGCTATCAGTGGTGATGGTTGGAGAGAAAGCTGGGTGCGCCAAGTCATCTGGCGTTAATCCTTGTTGAACTGTATTCTGTATCGTATAAATACACCCGTAGTAATCACATTAACGTAACTTAAATATTTTTTCTTCCCAGTTTCCTGTAAATTTATCTCTCGCTATCTTCAATATATCAAAACTAGAATATATAATTATGCCTAAATATTTGTATTTACACCTCCCTTTCTCTCCCTCTCTCCCTCTCTTTCTGCTATATATATATATATATATATATAAATGGATAGATAGATAGATATGTGTATGTGTGGTTATGTGTGTATATGTATGTATATATATATATAAATAGATAGATAGAGAGATATGTGTATGTATATATATATATATATATATATATATATATATATATATATATATATATATGCATATATACATACATAAATATACTCGTGCGTGTGTAGGCATTTATATATATGTATATATATATGTGTGTATAATGTGTAATATATGTGTGTGTGTGTATGTATCTATGTGTGTATCTATGTATATATCAATGTATGCATGTAAACACGAATACGTATGAATGTCTGTATATGCGTGCCTGACTTTTGTGAAACCTTTAATTTTGTATGAAAGAGTTAGGAAATTCTGAGTCTTTATTTCTAATTCTTCATGTCGTCCTTCACTGCCCCTAAGAGATAAATCAATTTACTACGTTAACAACATTTTCTTTCATTTATTTTACTTGCGTCTTTGCTGATGATATCGATGTAACACTAAGCTATTACCTTTAATTTTCAAAGCTTACGAGTTTGTGTTCCAACAGAAGTAGCAAATAATTAGACATTTAAAGGGAGATAAAAACAGCTGATTAGCCTTCTCTGTTGCATATAGGATAATTTATTTATCTAAACATTTTACATATCAAAAAGCTATTATTTCGTAAGTTAATCCTCGATATTTAAAAGCTGCTATTTTATTCGTCATACTACATATTTAAATGCTATTTCACCGGTCACTCTATTTATGTTAAATACCACAACTGACATCTAACTGTGTAAATATCTCAACAACAGCTTCAAAATTCGCTTCAAAATTTCTAAATGTCTTTGCCGATGCCAATAACAAATTTGCCATGATTGTCAAAAAAAAAAAAAAATCTGCAGGCGCTGGAGTGGCTGTGTGGTAAGGCCCCGAAATGTTGGGGGAGGGAGCCAGCCGATTAGATCGACCCCAGTACGTAACTAATACTTAATTTATCGACCCCGAATGGATGAAAGGCAAAGTAAACCTCGGCGGAATTTGAGGTCAGAACGTAACGGCAGACGAAATCCCGTTAAGCATTTCTCTCGCCTTAATAATCGATGATAATTACTTCCAAAATTTATGACATGTTACGTGTCTATATATTTGTATTAGAAGAATCAACGAGCTAGCAGAACCATTAACGGTAGAATAACGCACCAGGTTAGTACAAGAGTCGATGTAATCTACTTACCCACTCTCCATAAAATCTCTGGTTTTCTGCCAAAATTTCAAAGGATATATTTGGATTAGACTTTTCCCTACATAAACAAACATTTGCATATATACAATCTATTAATACAGATTATAAACACAAAAGTCTGTTAGGTAAATTACCAACGTTTTGCAAGTCTCGTTCAACAGTATGTCACCAGTTCAACCACAGTTATTACATTGTTTTTTCCTAATTGACTGATAAACACAAACTGAGGATGCAGTTAGAGCGTTTGATAGAATAGCCAAGAGAATGTCTTCCAAGCATCTACACTCTGAGTTCAAATACAGGTGAGGTTAAATCCACGTTTCATCCATTCGAAGTCGATAAAAATATATCCATCTGGAGATATGAGTTAATGGAGCTGTAGGAAACACTCAGCCTGATACCATACGGCATTTGATCTAGCGACTTAGGTTCTGAGATCAAATGCCATTTTTGCCTACTTTATTGGGAGACTTAATCTATTTATGTGCCTCGGCGATGGTTTATCGTTGTGTCGGCAACAAGTTGGTTTCGCAACCGCATAGTTTCAGGTTCGGTCCTATTGCACGGCACCATGGGTGACTTCTATTAAAGCCTCTCACTGATAAATGTGTTGGGAATAAATTAAGTTGATACAAAGCACGTGTAAGACCGTGTGTGTGTGTGTGCGCGCGCGGTGGCTGTGTGCACAAATTTGTAACCGTCTCTCAAATCTTGACAACTCTGTTGATTTGTTTACGTTCCCGAAATTTATTAGTTCGCACAAAAAACAAGAGAGAGATCGTCAAAATAATTACCTGACTTCAAAGCAAGTAGCACCAGCATGGTCGCAGCTCTAATTACTCGAACAAATAAAAAATAACAGTACAAATTGATAGATAAATAAATAAATAAATACTAGATG
>NC_142946.1:7671746-7681746 GCF_046866305.1 Octopus bimaculoides
TAAATCATTATATGAATACCATCTGGTATGTTCTTATTTCATTTTGATGCGTTTTGCGTTCGTTTAATGAGGATTTTGAATATAGATTTGAGTCTTCAATATTTGCTATATATTAAAAATTCAAAGCTACTACATAATTTCCTTTATATGGATCAAATATATAACAACTATCGAACAGAATGATGGATTCACAGAAGTGTTTCAGCGCCGGACGAAATGTCCTGCAGCTTTTTTTCTGGTTCTTTACGTTGTGCACTGAAGTTCCATCACCTTCAACTTTGCATTTAATCCTTATTGGGTTGATAGAATGGAATATCATTGGAGTGCCAGAATCGATATAGCGAACTTACTCCTTATCCAAAATGTGTCTATATTACTCACAAATATTTATTCTTATGCTAAGAACGTTATATATTCAAAATTTAGTGATAGTTTTACCGCCGATGTTGCTGTTATTTTGAGACCACAAGTAAATTCTGATCGAACAGAGATTGTCGATCCACCAATGATGGTGAAACCCGATATACCTCTTTGACAAATATCACATGAATTGATTCAGTGAAGAATATTATGCACAGCTCCATATAAAGTGATGAATTAAACTTCCGGGGTGAAACCATATGCATGTTGTAACTACACGACTTCGACATCGCGACACAGTTATTCTGAAAAGCAATCTACCATAAGAAATAAAAAGAATATTTTTTCTTCGACAAATGCAACAAACTGTTCTGACTGTTTAGTTCTGCAACGAAATATTCCATTCGTCTGTTTTCCTTTGTATTATCGTACATTCCTCAGCGTCAAATGGCAGCAGATTCTACTGCTGCTTGTTCCACATAAAATACGTTATACGTAGAAGAGCATCTCAAACAAGACGATGGTTTTTCTTTTTAACCAACTATGGAAAGAATTCTGCTTCGTAAAAATCCAGTAAATCTTTCGAGCTCCCTGCTTCAAGAAGCGCATTTTTTAAGGATACTTACTAAATTATCTAACATCATATATACAAATACATGCGTAGATATGCAGATACATGCATACATATATACTATTATACACACATTGAGAGAGAGAGAGAGAGAGAGAGAGAGAGAGAGAGAGAGAGAGAGAGAGAGTGAGATAGAGAGAGTGAGATAGAGAGAGTGAGATAGAGAGAGGGTAACAATTACGAAAACTTCAGCTTCTCTATGTACACAGATTATCAATTCACATTTATACTAATAATTGGTGCCCCACTTCTAAATGTAAATGCGTAAAAGGTAAACCGGAAAAGCTAGGCTTTTCAGAGATAGAAATCCACCAGTTAATTAGGACATTATAAACACAGTATCAACGTGGAGGAATAAAGAATATGCAAGAGTTTGCTTACGTGGAAAATGTGAATTCGTTTATGGTGCATTTATGGCAATGAAGGAGCTTTGCATCTTTGTTATAAGAGTTCTCTTTCGTTCTGGGAAGACTCCAAATGATTAACAATAGACCATACGTACCTACGTTCTTACATGGATACATATATACGTAAACACACACACACACACACACACACACACACACACACACACACACATATGGGGTTATAACCTGTTAATACCAGATAATCGGTGTATTGTTTCTTTGATGTTCAAATAACGATACCAATGTTTAGCTCATTATGTAAATATTAACAGTCTGTAAACGATACTTGTTCAGAAGTAAAATACCTGTAGGAATGTCGACATTTCTATCAACACCTCTAATGAAAGCCATTATATATTGTTCTCGTAACTAGATTTTGTTATCAACGTTTTTGTTCTTCAGTGATTTGGATGAAATATAAGAAATAGATGCTAGGCCAGTTTTCTGAATAGGAGATTAACCTAGACACATACAAATAAACAACAATATATAGTTACTTGTACGTGTTTCTACATACATATTTGTCTTTGTCTACGTCTCTCCGACAAAAAGTAGAAGCACACGTCCTCACACGTACACAGCCGCACCCACACACATACATATACATGCATACACACATATACTCAAGTACATACACAAACACACACACACATATATAAATAAATACATATATTATAGGTATTAGCTAGATCAAGTGAGAGGTGTTAAGATGGATTCCAGGTGGGGATGAGGCACAGTTATATGGCCATCTCTGCTGACCCATCAATGGGAAGGTGCTATAGTTCAGGGTCGAAACATCGCTGGATACCATCTGATAACATAATTTCCTCCTGACCAAAGCTCCCTTCGCTTTGATGTAAAATAAAGAAACACCTACTATAATTATATATAAGTATATATGCATAAACACGCACGCACACACTCACACACAAACACACAAACACACAAACACACACACACACACACACACACACACACACGTCCATAAATATGTGTGTGTGTGTGTGTATTTGTATCTTTATATGACTTTGTGTAAGCATTTGATACTTCTTTCTACTGATATATTAAAAGGATCATCCGTTTATAACATCTTATAAATCCTTTATGTTCAGTAGCGCTCCAGCTTTGGCTACCACATCATTGAGTACACTATCCAATCCGTCCTTACACGTCTTTGAGTGCATCATCCAATACGTTCTTTTTCTTTTTCCTAAAACCTATAAGAATGACTTGACAGGCATTTGATTGATTGCAATTTTCTTAGATTATTTCAATGAAGAAATGAAATATGTTCGTGTTTTCGTTTTATGTTTTTATAGTAGATTAGTTTGGGAATTATAATTTCGTAATATAACTCCGAATAGACGCTATTATAAATAGTGACAGTTGAAGAAAGTATCTTAATAAAGCACTATTGATGTTGACGGAAAGATGAAATGCTAAATTCATTTTCAAGGAGGTAAACAAATTACGAAAGTAAATGAGGCCTGAATCAATAATGATTTCCATCGTTTTTATAACGCTTATTATAATTGATTTGATGACTATATGAGCTTCATTGATATTGTGCTCTAATTATTGAAATTTTTAGTAATGAAAAGAAGTCTTTATTGGGCAGAAGAGGAATTGTCTATTACTGGCTCAGCCTTGGTGATTTACGGCAAAATTTCTCTCCCTGTCGCCTTGCGCTTATAAAAGGTTAAATTCGAACGCTACTATAAAACGACAACGCCCGCTCTCATATCGCCAATATGACCAAGGAAGCCATTCAAACGCATGGCTGGGAAGTGCTACCACATCCTCCGTACTCTTCTGATGTGACGCCAACGGATTTCCACCTCTTTCGATCTCTTTCAAATGCTATGCGCGGAGTTTCGTTCAACACTGATGCAGAATTTAGAGCCTGGTTGGATCAATTTTTCGAGTCGAAATCGGGTGATTTCTACCAAAGAGGTATTGAAAATCTTGTTGAACGTTCGGAAGAAGTTGTAAACAACATGTGTGAATACATTATTGATTAATTAGTTGTTATTTTTTATTAAACCCTTTAAAAAATATAAATTAAAAAAAAAACGCGGGAACTTAGTTGCCAACCCAAAATGTATGCATTATGTATGTATATATGTATGTGTGGTTGTATGTATTATGTATTTATATGCATGTGTGTTTGTGTGTGTGCGTGTGTGGAGTTGCGTGGCTCAGTGTGTTACACACAATATGGTATGTATATGTATGGTATGTATATGTATGTTATATATATATATATATATATATATATATATATATATATATATATAGATACACATACGCACATGCACGCGTGAATATTCATACACACACACATATGCATACAAAAGCACTCATTTATAGAACGTGTGGAAAATCCGCTGCTACAAGAATGATTACAACCTTCTAAGGCTAAGCAATTGATACTTAGAAAATCTCTGGCTAGCTTACTTTCTCTAATTCATTCGAACCTGTTTCATTTTGCAGTAAGAAGTCATCAATATATTGTAATATTCAGATTGGAATTTTATTGATGTCTTCCATTATTAATGGCTCCTGTTATTTGGATAAACTTTAGAATGACTACTTTAATACATAGAAAATTCTGTATATTTTCATATAGAAGCCATTTTATGTTGTCTAAGAAGCCAGTAATTATTCCTATGCATATTTTCTGATTTATTTCAAATTCCAGCAGCTGCATTTTAAAAAGGAAATGCTACTTCAACACACACACACACACACACACACACACACACACATACACACACACACACACACACACACACACTAATTCACACGCCCCCACACGCACGCCCACATAATACAACACACACATATATATATACGAGTGTGTGTGTATGTATATGCATATATACATACACACATTCTTGCATAAACACACATATATACATATATGTAAGCTATGCATATATATATATATATATATATATATATATATATATATATATATATATATATATATATGTATCTATATAAAGATATATTTATATATATATATATATATATATATATATATACATATGTTGTGTGTGTATATATATATGTATATGTATATATATGTGTTGTGTGCATATATACACGTGTGTGTGTTTATGTATGTGTGTAGTGTGTAAATTTCTGTTCAAAATAATCCAATGTTTGTTAATCTTTGATGGTATATCTCAAACATCACCATTGTTAGATTCTCTGTTTTTTTTTTATTATTAACATATGTTTCTTTCAGAAAGAAGTCAATTGTGAGATATATGTTACAATCAGGATTTTATGTATTAATAATATATTACTACGAGTCTATATTCACTGTTAATTATCGATAATTACTTTCATGGACTCGAATATATGTCTTTCCCTCTGATATCAATTCGTTATCAGAATTAGTGTGAGTTTGAAAATTCTTTTTTCCTTTTCCTTGATATGATTAAACGAATGCACTGTGTTTCACCTGTTGTGTTAACCTCAAGCTATAAATGTTATATATATCTTCTAATTTCCTTCGTCGTCTATTTTTTTTCGATCTACTACATCATGTAAACAACAGGTGAGAATGATTTCTTCTATAGCGTCATCTGGATTCCCAACAATTCTAGGGCTCTAGACAGGTTCCTTAGAGGAGAAAATCTTGTAGTAATTTTATCCACGACTGTGTTTTGTCGAAGGTTGTTTTCGTTACTGCTACGCTCTCGCTTTCCTTAAACTATTTTCTGTTGTTAAACAAATGAAAGAAGAGTGTATTGAAGAATTTTAGAATATGCGCCAATCTGCTGCAGATTAAACTATAGTGATTAAACAAGTGAACAAGCAGCATATACGTAGATACACACTTGTACGTACATGTACACAAATATATTATGTACATACATATACCCCTCACACTCATATATATATATATATATATATACATATATATATATATATATATATATATATATATATATATATATATATATATATATATATATATATATATATATATATATATATATATATATATATATATATATATATATATTTACAGACATACATATATAGTCGAAATGTATATAGTTTGCAGAAAACGAATGACGAAGGCGGTTGAAAGAAATAACAAGCAGGTGTATTAATTTGACGCTCGGGAGGAATTGAATAGTCTTTGACGTTTCCAGCCTACGCTCTTCGACACAAAGGATTGAGAGACAAAACAATAAACCGAGAATGGACGAAAAATATCACGCAGAGAAAAATAAAAATGTGTAGCGATTAACGTTTCGGCATGTCTTATGATTTAACTCACTCACCGGTTAAATTTTCACTCATTTTCTTCTTTAATTTTCTAAAATTTTCGTTGCGTCTTGCGACCTTTTCAATAGTTTTGACTCTGACCGTTATTCACACTGCGTTCCTTTTTTGTTTGCGCGCATGTGTGTGGCTTAGTGTATGTGTGTGCATATACATGCATGTACGCATGCATGAATGCATGTATTTATGCATGTATGTGTATACATTTGTATGTATGTATTCTGAATATTCATCTGTTTGCGTGTCCGTGTTTGTGTGTTTTTAAGCATGTATGTGTGTGTGTTTGTCTATGTGTGTGCGTACCTCTTTTTTTCCTTGTGTGTTGATGTCTGAGAGTACGTGTGTGTGTGGGGCGGGATATGTATGAAATGAAACGAAAAATATATACAGAACTACATACACCACATTCAATTCTCTGGATATCATCAGAAAGATAGGGTTCGAATACACAACCTAACTACCATTCAAATGAGCGCAACATACCTAGGAAAAGTTTTAACGGCAATAGAGACCAGATAAAACCAAGATTAACTTCAACCCATTACAGTCTGGCGATGGTTTCGCCGGCCCAAAATTCGAAGTCACTGTGAATAATCTTCTTCATAAAGAATAATGAATTTGTGCTCTACAACAGTATGGCGTAAAGCATAATGTAAAATTTCTTTATTATAACTGACGATGAAAAGAAACATGAATATTAATACATATATATAATAACGATATACACACACATTCACATAGTCTTCATATATATATATATGTGTGTGTGTGTGTATTAGTTTGTTTATGTGTGCGCATATATATATATATATATATATATATATATATATATATATATATATATATATGCTCCACACGCTATATGAACAGCTGGATATTTCTCTCTGCATTCAATGTATTTCATTTCTTCATTTCCTATGATTGTAATAATGTTTTCGCTTTTGCACTTGTCCTCAACACAAGCGGATTTCAACCTCATTGACGACATATGCAAATGTTCTCATTTGAATGAACCGACGCTTCGTGGTACTCTGCATAGTCAACTAGCTGCCTTTACATCACGCAGACGTTTACATACACACACCAACCCACCCATTTCATATATATATATATATATATATATATATATATATATATATATATATATATATGTATTTATACATATATGTATATACATACAGAATATTATGTATGCATATATATATATATATATATATATATATATATATCTATATATATATCTCTCTCTCTCTCTCTCTCTCTCTCTCTCTCTCTCTCTCTCTCTCTCTCTCTCTCTCTCTCTCTATATATATATATATATATATATATATATATATATATATATATATATATATATATATATACATATATATATATATATATGTACATACACAAATATGCATATATGTGCCTATATATGTGTAGAGAGCGAAGAAAAAGAGAGAAAGAGAGAGATAGAATGAAAGAGAAAGACAGAAAATGATCAGGTGAATTGGACTCTGCAGTTGGTCTTGAGAAGCACGCTTCATGGACGTTGGCCATAGAAAAGCTGAAATGGTTTTGTATGTCTCTCAGGACGCCACAAAGTCATTATTCAAAAATTCCACAAAACATCACCAGAAAATATATAATAAAAACCGTTTCATCTATCTTTTGTGATATATACTGTGTTGGAACACATCATAAGAAATCTATGACAGGTGTTATCTCGGGAAAAATGTTGCAATAACTGGCTCAACAACAATGCGTATAGACATTAAGTATGATGCACTGATGCCTATTTTGAATACTACTTTAAGTTGCGTAGTGTGAATATTTAATTTGCGGCGTGGCTATTCACAACATCCGTCCATCTTTTTAACATATCAGAAACTAAGTGTTTGACGCATTTCATTGAACTGTTTGCATCTTATTCCTGCAATTATCAAAATAAATTTTTTGGATTTGCTTTGCAAGATTCTTTATGTGAATTCGTGTGTTGAAGCATATTTTATTGTGTATGGGGGGAGTCATTCTCTTGTAGTACCTTATTATTTAACACACTCACCAGTTCAATTTTCACTCATTTACTTAATTATTTTTCTAAAATTTTCGTTGCGTCTCGCAACCTTTACATTTCAGTCGGTAATTATCTTTCTTTTCATAAGTAGTTAAAGGAATGTGATGTGCTAAATTTTGAACTCTCGGAATATAAATGTTGAATATCTTTCTTTGCGAGTTCGAAGTTGCCACTGGCACATTCGAACCGGTAATAACTTTTATACACATCACTGCTTTGCGCGCCCACCCCGCAATTTATTTACGGTGAGCCGACGATTAAGGCTATCAGCCTATGTACGATGAGTGGAATAGCATAAAAGAGATTGCCTCTCTTACCAGCTCGCGTTGCCACCATCACGTTTCTGAGACTGAAGAAGAGATAACGAATTATTTGCAACTCCCTGTTTGGATATGTAGTTCCGCAACCAGCTGGTTCTGTTGTTTTCATCAAGTGTTTGGTTGTCGCTTCTCTGCTCTTTGATTTCTTTCGCGTACATAGTGTAGTGTATTATTGATGTGATATCAAGCAAAAACACGTATACCTACACACACACAGACACACACACACACACACACACACACACACACACATATGTGCGTGGATCGCAAATATATATTACATATATGGAATGTTTATCTTACTACTCGAAATCCATTGTACTTTTTATATTACACCAGCATACACACACAAAGACACACACACACACACACACACACACACACACACACACACACGCATACACACGCGTAGTTCTATACTTCTTTCGCTCAATTTATATATCTATACACTTGCATTTGTTCATTAAAATATATTGAAATTTCCAAATGGAATTTCCAGATCACCAGCAATAAATAATAATTAATTACTTTAGAAATGTATCAAATTATACATATATTTTATCCCACAAACTACAAATTTCTTAGCGATAAACACGATGTGAATATAGTTTCTTTACTTCTATATAACGTAAAATTTACCAACGATATTTTATTGACTGAAGTGACATTGCTAAATTAAACTCAGGGTATATATTATAGTTAGGATTGATTTCCAAAGAAGCCTTTAAGCTAATTCATATATTCTTATGGAAAGTTTTCAGCTCATATACTTCTTAACAATGATTTTATTAAAAATTATGTAAATATCCTTATCGTTTTCTTCACACCTTATTTTAGTCTACTTAACTTCGTTGAACGATATCTGTAACACAATTTTTTGAAATGTTAGATAAACGACGCAAGTAGACTTGTTTCTTCAACCAGACCAAAAATATCTGTTTAACACATGATGCAAGAAAAATCAATATGGACTTAGCCTCGGGTAGAAGCTAATCATAGTGAGAATAACAAAAGTGTGCGTATATATGTAAGAATATGTGTACGTGTATATGTGAGCCTCTACATGCACAAATCTGGTGCAGTTAAAGAAAGAAGGAGAGTGAGAGAGAGAAATACAGAGCAAGACAGAGAAATACAGAACGAGACAAAGAAATAAAGAGAAAGACAATTGGGTACAGTTTACAGTTTTTATATTTCTTTCCGATGCTATACCAAGAAAATTCTGAATGTTATAATTAGTTAACTTCTATATTTATTAAACAAAGCATCATTAAATTATATAAGATGTATGTAAAAGTTTAAATCTAAGAATTCTATCACGCTTTTCTGATCTAAGAATCGCTAATTCCTTATCATAATTTTGTAACAATGACGAACCGTTATAGAGGTTGCTATCGAGGGATCTGCTATAAGAAGTAAACAACACGAGAAGTTTAGCAAAATAGTATATGAATGCGGTAGGAACAAGCTGACATATTTGATGTTTACTGAAGTGGTCAAAATAATAAACAATCATGTAAACCAACAAGGCAAACAAGTGCATGCTCTGCAAACCCTTCTTATGTAAAAAGCCAGTGCATTACGAATACAGACTGGCCAATGCAAAATAATACCTATGCATATAGATACATACATATATATATATATATATATATATATATATATATATATATATATATATATATATATATATATATATATATATATATATATATATATATATATATATATATATATATATAAATATATATATATATATATGTGTGTGTGTGTGTGTATATATATATACATATATATATATATATATATATATATATATATATATATATATATATATATATATATATATATATTTATATATATATATATATATATATATATATATATATATATATATATATGTATATATATATATATA
>NC_142946.1:7686746-7699246 GCF_046866305.1 Octopus bimaculoides
GATATACAATAACTTGTTTTGCTAACGTAGTTTATTTATATATGATGAAATATAAATATTATAATTGTTTAGAATGTTATATACAGAAAAATATTTTCTGCATATAATTATTTATAAACTATAAGTTTCTAATGTTATTTATTTATTTACAAAAAATATTATGGGCTTTTATAGTTCAGCATAAAATATTTATTAAATGATCAAAATTACACGCACGATATCCCACGAACGATATCCCACGAACGATATCCCGCGCACATTTATAAATACAATCGGTATTTATCTGCATATGTATTATACAGATTAACGTGGATAAACCATATCGTATTGTGCGTTAACTATGATTGTGGTTATTGTTTTAGCATTTGGTCTCTCTATGTATGTATGCATGTGTGCATGCATACATGTACATGTATATGTATGTATGTGTGTATGTATGTATCTATCTACATATATGCATTTATATATATATATATATATATATATATATATATATATATATATATATATATATATATATACATATATACATATGCATACATATACATACATATATGTGTGTGTATATGTATATGTATATATATATATATATATATATATATATATATATATATATATATATATATATATATCTACGGATACTATTTGATATTTGACATATATATTTAAAAGAAGATGTATAATCTAGATATCTATAAATGGAGGCGGGGATGAGGTAGAGAAGAGACGTGAGACTTTGAAAAAAAAGTAGAAAAGCCAGAAAAAGATGAAAGGGACGATGATATGTAGGCGGAGAGATCGATGCGAAAATAATGAAACAGACAAAGGAAAATATATATATATATATACAGAAATAAAAGACTGTTGAAAATAATATAAGAATGTTATTGTTTCATAACAAGTGAAAGGACGAATCTAAAAATTATCGTTTATCGTTGTGAAATTTTATGAAGATCCAAGAACTCGCGATAAGTATTCGTATTTTGTTGTGAGAGCAATAGAGAAATACAAATAGATTTTAAAGGTCTTCTTCTTGAACACCCACCGCCAGTACTTTGTCTTTGTTTACTTGTTACACAAAAACTTTCCCTTTGGATATGTTTAATTGTTCTGTTGAAAATACATTCAACACTCGAGGCGGGTTGTCTTAACCTCTCTACATGCCGACGCATGTTTTTTTAAAAGGCTTCGATGTGACGAACAGAAAAATTAATTTTCTCAGTCCTCTACTTGATTGAATGCTTCTTTGAAAGCCGTTCCAGAGAAACATCCATTGTAGTATAGTAATTGCATTGAGATATTAACGTCGTATTCTTTGTCTTGCAAATGAAATAAAGTTTTATCAAATCATAAAATATTTAATTTCTTTTCTTTTTTTTTCTCCATCTTAGCTTTCATTATTAAGTCTTCAAGTATTGCGATTTAAGTTGTTAATCAACTGTTTGCTCACACATAATGTAGATTTTTGAAATTTTACCATAAAAAAATCTTTATATTGCAAAATACATTCATTTCTATCGTTGGCAGCCGTGTGACCATTTTATTTTACGTGGGAGTGTAATTGTACGATGAAGAATATTAAAAAAAAATATTTGATTGATAATCAGCTGGGTTTCAGAAAGGTCAAGAATCAGACTCGGATGCGATAAACTACAAGTCAAAGACAATGATACTGGATATTTGAAGATAACCCATCGTGTATTCTATAATTTTCCCTTCCGTAAAAAAATCAAAATTAAAATAACGGTTCTTTATTCTGTCTCTCGTGACTAATCCATGAAAACTTCTTCCAGACTCAAGAATATAAGATTTATATAGGATATAGTTATTTTCAGATCTCATGAACAAGTATCGATTTGAAATATTCAAATTCTTCCACAACGTGGTAACTTTAATTTTATGATTAACTCCGAATTCCGATATCTACAACAATCCAAATATGTACCGTATGCATTCGTGTATAAGCCGTACACCAAATTTACTGTTAAATTTTGATGTAAATAATTTTAGCTTTACGTCATGTATAGGTCACACAGCTGTGTTTTCGGTGATAATTACGTATAAAATATCGCGACTTTTGCACGAATAATTACAGTAAGTCATGCTTTCAAACAACATAGAGAAATAAAAGTGGGTTGTAATTGGTGATGAGAACAAAAATTCTGCACAAATGATGCTTAATGTTGCAAACAGACGAGTAAAAGAAGTATCTTTACGGTTTGTTCTCTAAATGGCTCACAAATCTCTCAATAAAAGTCTTAAGAAAGAAAATATATATGGGAAAACATAGTCGTAGATACGCAACGAAGGAGAGAATATCCTACAATCACGGATGACAATTCTTTGATCATAGAACTGCTCGATTCTGCTGGGGATAAACATCATCATCAACAACAAGAACAACAACAACAACAACAACAACAACACTATAAGCAAAATATATACAGTTATTTATGCTCTGTAATTGCGTGTCATTTTGTCATTTTCGATTCTTCAATCACAGAAAAATTCTGGGAAAGCGAGAATGATATATCACATTCTCTTAGTGGTATGAAGGGCAAGGGCTTGAAATATCGGTTTCTCTCAATCTTTAATGTGAATACGGCAACAGTTTACTCAGATCTCTTCCACGAATTTTTCAGCGATATAAATCTGAAGAGATATTATTAGATATACTTGTGCCAGGAAGAAAATCAACGGTTTGAAATGTCGGTTTCTTTCCACCCCCACAGAACCTACGGTAGCAGACCACATACACCTCTTGCACAAATTTACTAGTCATATAAATTTAATGACCATCAGTTTTTTAAAGGCATTGTCCTACCATGGCCACAGTGGAATGACTGAAAAGAAGTTAAAGATAAAAGATAAAAATAAGCATAAGCATTTCCCGCAAAGCATTTCATGTTGAATAAATTTCATCATAATATAAATATATATATATATATCACTCCTTGCGGCAACACCTGTCGGTGTTTGGACTGTCCATGCACAGGGGCCATCCGGACTCCCGTTTGCGCCGTGAACAGGGATTAATCTTCTATCTTCGCTCCTTTGCGCCACATGGGCTCAACTCCCCTCCACTCTTCATCTAACCCCGTCCTCCTGTCTCTCTCCCCCACCCCCCCTCCTACCACCCATCTCTCCCCTCCCCCACCTCCTGCTCCGACTCCTACTTCTTTGTACGTCTCTTCACCTCTCTTCATACTTCTCTCCACTCCCACTTCTCTTCACCCCTACTCTTTCTCTCCTCTCTCTTACTCTCTCTCACTCTCTTCTCTCGTACTCCCCCCTCTCTCACTCTTACTCTCTACACTCTTACTCTCTACACTCTTACTCTCCTACTCTTTCACTCCTCTTTCTCTCCTCTCTCTTACTCTCTCTCACTCTCTTCTCTCGTACTCCCCCTCCCCCTCTCCCGTACTCCCCCCTCTCTCACCCGTACTCCCCCCTCTCTCACTCTTACTCTCTACACTCTTACTCTCCTACTCTCTACACTCTTACTCTCTTACTCTCTCACCCTTACTCTCTCACTCTCTTCCCCTCTCTCTCACTCTCTTTCTCACCCTTACTCTCTCACTCTCTTCCCCTCTCTCTCACTCTCTTTCTCTTCCTTTCTTCTTCCCCCCATACCCCTCTTCCCTCTCTCTCACTCTCTTTCTCTTCCTCTCTTTCTCTTCCTCTCTTTCTCTTCCTCTCTTTCTCCCCCCATACCCACCTTCCCCTCTTTCTCCCCCCATACCCACCTTCCCCCTCTCTCAATCCCCCTTCCCTCTCTTATACCCACCCTCTCTCCTCTCTTCCTCTCCCCTCCCATACCCATCTTCCCCCTCTCTTACATCGACCTTCCCCTTCTCCCTCCTCGTCAACACTCCCTCATAAGCTCATCCCCCCACACCCCAACACACTCCTACTCTACCTTCCCACTCCACCCCATCCAATTCCTTACACCCACCACCCACCCCTACCCACATACCCCACCCTACCCACATACCCCTACCTCTACCCCACACTCCACCCATGCCTTCCCCACCTCCCAACACCCTCACATCACACCACACCAATACCCTTGCATCACACCACGCACACCACACCAATACCCTCGCATCACACCACGCACACACTACAACTGACCAACTACTTTCTCCCTTTCTCCCTTCCCTCATTTTCACACTACATACGTCAAGATCACCAGCAGTCTACCTCCCACACACAGCCCCTCGTTCCCGATCACCGTTCGTTATCTCCCCCTTTCTTAGCTCTCCTGAAATAAGAATTTCTAACTTCCGGTCAGTCAGCCATTGTTATGATCGGCCATTATTATGATTGACCGTTGACTGAACACTATTCAATTTTTTTTCTCCGTGTTTTTCTCCTTGTCTCCGTATTCTTTCTGTTGAAGAGCGTAGCTCGAAACGTCAAAGACTTTCCGTATTCCCGAGCGTCATACTAATATATACTTTTGTTATTTACACCACCTGTCCTCGTCTGTTGTTATTTTTTGTATAATCTCCCACATATAATACACGCTCACGTGGTCGCACCAGCTAATCCTGTCTCCTCTCATCACACACTACCAACTTTTGGATTCTACCTTCTTTCCTTCTGGATCTGGACTGTTTGATTCTGAACTTTATACCCTCCGGCTGCACCTCTCCTACCCACGGATTTACACTGGACCCATCTTCTGATTGGAAATCGCTTCAATATACCACGACGTCTAAAAAACTTTTGAACTTTTCCACTTTTGTAAACCTCCTTTATCATCCTTTTTTACCTTACTTTCCTTCACCTACCGTCTCGTCGTACTCTGGATGTTCCTAATCTGTCTTCTCTAATCTGCACCTATTACTTTGTATTCTTCTCCCTCACTTTCTTTTCTCCTCTCGTTTCTTCTCTCCCTGTCACCCCATTTCTCCCTATTGTCCCATCTTCCTTTTTGCTTTGTTTTTTTCTCCCACCTCGCATATATTTTCTTCTCACAACCCCTTTTTCGTTTTTTCTCCTCATGCCTTTATTTTTTTTCCCCCACACCTGTTAAAAAAGTTTTTTTTCCAGTTTTTTTCCCCCCCTTTTTTTCTTCTTTTTTTTCCTTTTTTTTCCACGTCCAATTTCTCATCACGCTTGTTTTTTTTCCACCACACCTTTTGTAATTCTCCTTCCCACGTCTAATTTTCTTTTCTCTCTCGTTCCATCATGCCTGACTACAAATCTTTCCAACTCACTCTCCACAACCGCCTAAAACTATACCTCCGCACACTTCCCTCTCTATACTTTCAACCCACTATACGACTCTCCTTACTCATATTCAAGAAGACTCGTTTCTCTAGTCATATTACGTTTCTCAGTCGCTGCTTACATCACCGCCTCATCCCTAAGGGTTTCCGCCTCCATTTCCACCCCACTCTCCACTCCTCTACCACCATTCTACCCATACTCCGCACCACATCCTACCGCCTTATGCGGGCCACCATTCGCTCCAATCTCTCTAAAATCCACACTATCGACCGCCTTCTTCCTCCAGCCTTTTCCATATTTTTCTCCTCTCTGTCACCCTCCCATGCTCACAATACATTGCGCTTTATCATTCAACTTAATCATCTCTTTCATACATTTCTTACCGACACTAAGCTCCGCAAACTTCACTCACTCCTCCATTCCTCTACACCCGATGCCACTACCCCAACCCCTCCACCACCCTTCTCCCTCCCTGATGTGCATTCCCCACCCACACCCAACCACCCTGCCTCTCCCACACACACTCCACCCCCTCCCTCCCAGCCCTCCACCATCCCGACCGCCCCTCCTAACCCTACTTCATCCCCTCCTACTTCTATTCCACCCACCCCCTCTCCACTTCAGCCTGTCGTTACCATTCCCCCAGATCTTCCTCTCTCTGAGGCGGAGCGCTCCGTCCTCAATAGGGGTCTGCGCTTCATCCCACTCACTCCATCCTGCAAGGAATTTCAAACCCGTGCTGATGTCCACAGCTTTGTGCGCCGCGTTAGGTTGGGTGCGCTTTTCCATAACACACCACCCGCACCCAACGAGGACTGCTTCACTGACCTGGGCCGACGACCATCCCAGTGGACGCCTGCTCCTGGCCAGTTCCAGGCAGTTGATCTTTTCGCGGGCGCCTGCCAACGCGCTGTGGGCCGGTTTAACTTTTCCAGGCGTCCATCTCGACTCAACATCTCCCCAGCCGAACTCTCGGCCCTTCGATCCCTCCGACGCCGCACGGACATCATCATAAAACCGGCTGATAAGGGTGGAGCCGTGGTAGTATGGCGCGCGGACCTCTACGAGGCCGAAGCTCTCCGTCAACTTCGAGATACCTCATTCTACCGCCCTCTGCCCTCCGACCCCACGCCCAGCTACCAACAGACTGTGTCCTCCACTATCCATGACCTCATCCTCTCCTCCCGTCTCCCCGCCACCGCCTCCAACCTTATTGTTCGCACCCCACGCACCCCCACCATTTACTTCCTCCCCAAGATCCATAAACCGAACAACCCTGGCCGCCCCATCGTCTCCGCCTGCAACTGCCCCACCGAGCTTATCTCAAAATACCTAGACCGTGTCCTCGCCCCCCTAGTGGCTTCTCTCCCTTCCCACATTCATGACACTAACCACGCGCTTCGTCTATTCAACTCTTTCTCTTTCCCTCCCGGCCCTTCTAAGCTTCTCTTCACTCTAGACATCCAGAGCCTCTATACAGTGATCCCCCACGACGAGGGGCTGTGTGCCCTGAAGTTTTTTCTAGACCAACGCCCCAACCCACAACCCGACACCTCCACACTCATTCGTCTGGCCGAACTTGTCCTATCTCTCAACTGCTTCTCGTTCGCGGGAGATATCTACCAGCAGGTCTCGGGAGTGGCCATGGGGACGAGAATGGGCCCCAACTACGCGAACCTCTTCGTTGGTTATGTTGAGGCCCAAATATTCTCCAGTTTCACTGGTCCCACTCCCGAACTATACGGTCGGTATATCGACGACTGTATCGGTGCCACCTCTCTCTCCCGTGAACATCTTGACTCGTTCCTCTCTTTCGTTCAATCTTTCCATCCTGCCCTCCACTTCTCCTGTACTGTCTCTGACACCTCTGTCCCCTTTCTCGACATTTCGGTCAGCATCCTCCACTCCGCCCTTAGCACCTCCATCCACTACAAACACACAGACTCACACTCCTATCTCAACTTCTCCTCCTCCCACCCTAGACACACAAAACTTTCCATCCCCTATTCCCAATTCCTCCGTCTACGCAGACTTTGTAGCGACAGCCATGACTTTGAGACTCAGTCTCAACTCATGGCTCACCACTTTAGCCTGCGTGGATATCCACCCACCACCATCCACACCGCCCTTGCCAGAGCACGTTCTGTGGACCGTGCATCTGCTCTCTCAACCCGAACCCGCCCTGCCGTTTCCCGCCTCCCTTTTCCCCTCACCTACCATCCCACCACCCTACCCCTCCAACGCTCCATTCTCCGAGCTTTTCGGCGCCTCCAGTCCGACCCCTCCACCTCCCACATCTTCCCTAATCGACCCCTCCCCTCCTTCAAACGAGCCCACAACCTACGGGACCTCTTGGTCCACAGCTTTTTCCCCAACCCAACCTCCCAACCTGGCTCGTTCCCCTGCTCCCGCCCACGCTGCCGCACTTGCCCTTACCTCTCCAACACCACCCTCCTCACCAGCACCCATCACCGACCCTATCGCATCACCGACTCCTTCACCTGCACGTCTACCAACATCATATATTGCCTCTCCTGCTCTCTCTGCCAATCCCTGTACATCGGACAAACGGGGCGGCGCCTGGCCGACCGATTCGCGGAACACCTCCGAGATATCAACGTCGGCAATGACACCCCGGTGTCACGCCACTTCCGTTCTGCCGGCCACTCCTTGCGGCAACACCTGTCGGTGTTTGGACTGTCCATGCACAGGGGCCATCCGGACTCCCGTTTGCGCCGTGAACAGGGATTAATCTTCTATCTTCGCTCCTTTGCGCCACATGGGCTCAACTCCCCTCCACTCTTCATCTAACCCCGTCCTCCTGTCTCTCTCCCCCACCCCCCCTCCTACCACCCATCTCTCCCCTCCCCCACCTCCTGCTCCGACTCCTACTTCTTTGTACGTCTCTTCACCTCTCTTCATACTTCTCTCCACTCCCACTTCTCTTCACCCCTACTCTTTCTCTCCTCTCTCTTACTCTCTCTCACTCTCTTCTCTCGTACTCCCCCCTCTCTCACTCTTACTCTCTACACTCTTACTCTCTACACTCTTACTCTCCTACTCTTTCACTCCTCTTTCTCTCCTCTCTCTTACTCTCTCTCACTCTCTTCTCTCGTACTCCCCCTCCCCCTCTCCCGTACTCCCCCCTCTCTCACCCGTACTCCCCCCTCTCTCACTCTTACTCTCTACACTCTTACTCTCCTACTCTCTACACTCTTACTCTCTTACTCTCTCACCCTTACTCTCTCACTCTCTTCCCCTCTCTCTCACTCTCTTTCTCACCCTTACTCTCTCACTCTCTTCCCCTCTCTCTCACTCTCTTTCTCTTCCTTTCTTCTTCCCCCCATACCCCTCTTCCCTCTCTCTCACTCTCTTTCTCTTCCTCTCTTTCTCTTCCTCTCTTTCTCTTCCTCTCTTTCTCTTCCTCTCTTTCTCCCCCCATACCCACCTTCCCCTCTTTCTCCCCCCATACCCACCTTCCCCCTCTCTCAATCCCCCTTCCCTCTCTTATACCCACCCTCTCTCCTCTCTTCCTCTCCCCTCCCATACCCATCTTCCCCCTCTCTTACATCGACCTTCCCCTTCTCCCTCCTCGTCAACACTCCCTCATAAGCTCATCCCCCCACACCCCAACACACTCCTACTCTACCTTCCCACTCCACCCCATCCAATTCCTTACACCCACCACCCACCCCTACCCACATACCCCACCCTACCCACATACCCCTACCTCTACCCCACACTCCACCCATGCCTTCCCCACCTCCCAACACCCTCACATCACACCACACCAATACCCTTGCATCACACCACGCACACCACACCAATACCCTCGCATCACACCACGCACACACTACAACTGACCAACTACTTTCTCCCTTTCTCCCTTCCCTCATTTTCACACTACATACGTCAAGATCACCAGCAGTCTACCTCCCACACACAGCCCCTCGTTCCCGATCACCGTTCGTTATCTCCCCCTTTCTTAGCTCTCCTGAAATAAGAATTTCTAACTTCCGGTCAGTCAGCCATTGTTATGATCGGCCATTATTATGATTGACCGTTGACTGAACACTATTCAATTTTTTTTCTCCGTGTTTTTCTCCTTGTCTCCGTATTCTTTCTGTTGAAGAGCGTAGCTCGAAACGTCAAAGACTTTCCGTATTCCCGAGCGTCATACTAATATATACTTTTGTTATTTACACCACCTGTCCTCGTCTGTTGTTATTTTTTGTATAATCTCCCATATATATATATATATATATATATATGTGTGTGTGTGTATATATATATATATATATATATATATATGTGTGTGTGTGTGTATGTGTGTGTGTGTGTGTATGTATATATGTATATATAAATGTATATATGAAATTCATTTAAAACAATAGGTGTATATTAAGCATATAGTTTATATCTATTTAAAAGAAAATGGAGATAAGGAAGTTAATAATCTTTTTTTTTCTCATGGTACATAAATATAAATCTAATGTACAAATTTGTTATTAAATCATTAAGTATCATTTGAAACGACTGTAAGAAAGGAAGCCGAGCAATTTGTTAATAATAAGCAATTATTTACTTCCTTATCTCCCTATTATTTTCTTCTTTTAAATGGATATAATATATACATGCATGTATAAGTGGCTTCAACACTGCTTCTGTCTACTAAATTCCTCATTTTCTCGGCTTTAAATTAAAAGTACATGATACTTTATAGGGCGGCGATGTGGGTCTGAGCCCGAAACTACTGTTTGCCAAGCGAACTTCTTTGCCACACAGCTTTCTCTGTTTATGTAGCTGTTTTTGGCTAAAAATGCGCTTATGATATAGGAGTTGTTCGAAGCATTTAACGTTACAATGAAAAATTGGGAAGAAAAGAAGAAAGCACTACTATTCTGATGAATAATTTCAAAAGCAGTGGTAGAATTATCGATACGTTGATGACTATGAACAATATAGGGATGCATATGAGGCGAAGATGTCTAAAGTCTTTAATGTTTTACATCTTGTAAATATTGGAAATAAATCTTATTCAGCAACTCTTAAATGACATTAAATGCATAAATATTTTACAGAGACCGAAAATTAATAAAAATAATGACACCAGGGATAATAACACGATACATGCTGAGAACGGGTGAGGGTTGAGAAAGAGTGGATGGAGTTAAGACGATGTGTGATAGGACCCCAGTGGTGTGAGTTGCCTTGAGATGGGTCCCCAGAGGAAATTGATTAGTACGGATCTATAAACGCATATGCTCCTTGGAAAATTGTATAAATAAATTATTACTTGTGTTAGTGTTATTACAATACATACATACATATAAATCTATCTATCTATCTATCTATCTATCTATCTATCTATCTATCTATCTATCTATCTATCTATCTATCTATCTATCTATCTATCTGTACGTATATATGTATATATGTATATATATATATATATATATATGTATATATATATATATATATATATATATATATATATATATATATATATATATATATATATATATAGTTTTAGGGAAAATAACCAATTTTCAAGAACTCATCGATGAAAATCCGGATTTTCATCGATGAGTTCTTAAAAATTGGTTATTTTCCCTAAAACTATATATTTTATATATACTTTATCTATAAGGCTCAATTTAATTTTAATTTTTTATAAATTGATTTTAATTGAGTTTTTTACCTGTAATTTTGGATTTTGTCCCTAATATTATTATATATATATATATATATATATATATATATATATATATATATATATATATATATATATATATATATATATATTCAAATAAATATATACGCATTCAAGCAAACACATATACAATTATGGACAGACACAGACACTTGGACAGACAGACAGACACACACACACACACACACACACACATATATATGCATATCTATCTATCTATCTATCTATCTATCTATCTATCTATCTATCTATCTATATTATATACACATTCAAACACATACATATATAAATACACACACACACACGTACACACACGCACATATATACTACAAAGCAATACATTTGCCAAATTATCTGGTTGGTTGCCAAAATTTAATATCTTCATAATAATGTATGCGTTTCTACGCCAACAAATGATAATTTACTTATTGCAGAATATAGTATTTATCGCATGATGTTAATTTATTACTTATTTAGTATTATCGTTATTATTGAAGACGGCGCATAATATCCAAAATCATGGTTGTTGATTGAAGATGTGTCCACCAGGGGTTTGTACTGACTGTCAAGTCACAGCAAAGACCTCAGAGTGACATCATTGTTGTTGTTGTTGTTGTTGTTATTATTATTATTATTATTATTATTATTATTATTATTATTATTATTATTACTATTGAGTGAGAAATCAGTGCATATCATCAAAGTGACACTGGGGTAAAATATGCGAGGCCCATTATACTCACCATGACTACCCGTCTGATAAGGGTACACCAGGTACATGCATCACAACCATACGTGCGCGACATAGTGATCTCATATCAAGATAAACAGCGCATGACCTCGCAGGTGGGGGCCCAGTTAGAATTTTCTCCAGGTCGGGTAGCCCATCCCGCACAAAAGGTCCCTGAATAAGGTTTGTTTAAGGATGTTGAACAAAACACCCCTGTTTCCAAAGGTGAATTATTCAAACCCCCAAAGAATTCCTCTCAACACATGGCTATGATGTTCCTCCACTACTTCTGCTCGTGATCAGAGATGCACATATCGTCAGCCACTAAGGGAAAATGCTCAACTGGTTAAGGTCAAGCAACTGACAAGCAAATCTGTGGTATTGAACAGAATATTTGCTGTAGCCCATCTTTTATACCAAGACAAAACAATGTACATGATAACACTTCCAATCAGTTAAGATCAGAAGCCATGAGAGCCACTGCCTGGTTTTGCATCCGGGCATTTATTATTATTATTATTATTATTATTATTATTATTATTATTATTATTATTATTATTATTATTATTATCATTATTATTGTTATTATTATTATTATTATTATTATTAATATTAGTATATTTTTTGTTTTGCATATCCACATCTTCATTGTAGAAGTATCAGCATGGATCATTTAATCCACAGTGTTTAATCAGCTGAGAGATGTCTTACACTGCATACATACTTGTTTAACCTATTAAATAGCAATTTGACAAATCAAGTGGTATAACGTCTATTATAATTTTATCCACTTCAAAATAGAAACTCCATGTTTAATGT
>NC_142946.1:7704246-7709246 GCF_046866305.1 Octopus bimaculoides
TTTCTTATGTAAAAACTTTACAAAAAAAACACACACAAAAACAACAAGAAAAATAGAATTATCAAAAGGGAAAGTAACTTTTTCCAATATATCTATTGCATATTGGATTTATATTAGAAAAAGTGAAAACCAAAAACAGAGAATGGTTTCAAGATTATGTATAAAAAAATAAATTTCTTTTCGTCGTGCTCTGTTTATAACAAATTCATTAACTGGAATGTTTCTCGTAGTTTTCTTTTTCTTGAAATCTTCAGAGATTCGTTCAAGACATTTAATCAACAGACTAAGTGAGACAACGTGGGTTTTCTGTAAGACCTCAGCAATACATACATACATAGTAAAAACAAATAAAAACATTTAATATAATGTAAGGGTGAGGTTTTCTATTGGAATCGTTTCCGTTGTTCTTGAATGCTTGAATACTTCTTTTACTCACATATCTTTTTTTTTTACCCAATAAATGTTTCACATTGGATTACAGACTATAGAATCCAAAATCGAAGAATTTAATTCGTTATGTTAACATTTTTTTATGAGAAACTATTTAGTATCAAGTCAAGTATCAATTGTTACTGTGCATATAGAAGAGAAAAGAAGAAATTACACCCAGAAGGCGAATTATTAGGTAGAAAATGTCTTTTTTTTAAATCTAGGGAAAAGATATAGCGTGGAGATAGGTGAGATAAATAACTTATTTTGCAAAATTTCAAACTGTCTAAAATTTCTGGATACAGCCTGATTCTCTATAAATAAATAGTTATCACAAGTTAGATAGATTGGTTTGTGGTTGCTTTACCCAATAATTTCTAATATTGGCAAAGCAATGACGTCAGTAGAAACCTATAATAAACTTTCAGAACCTGAAATATTCATGTTCATGTACCGTAGTGCATGTCATTCATCCGTCATCAAAAATTTAAAATAAAAAATATAATTTATTTCTGAATTTGATAATAAGAGCAGAACAATTCTGTTGCTTTTTCGACTGAATTTTGGTACAAAACGCATTGGGTTTCTGAATATTTAAAATAGCTAAATGACGAGGTGTGTAATCGCCTAACGCTATTTAAATTGTAAGGGATTAAACATTTCGGGTAGAGAAATACCTGTCCAAATGAGATATAGCAGATGAAGTGAAATACATAATGAATGGTGACTGAGTGACTATGCCTCTTGTCCGCATCGACAAGACTAGCGCCCGTCATAATACAACGCTCGTCAATATAAGCTTCTGAGTACTTCTTGATCGCTATCTCCTTTTCCGTACCCGCTCAAATTATTTTACCTAATCGTCTTTCTATCGCAATGGAGATACTCTGTGTAGCATTCTCAGATCTCTTAGATACTACTCGGCAACTGCACATTTCTACCTATTGTTTTTGAACCTTGATCATAGATTTTTCACCTCACGTAATGTCATTCATTCATTAACCATTTCGCCCCATGTGAAGCAAATGGTGCCAATAAGAAATCTTCATCTGTCTCGATCCTTGACGATGGAATGCAAGTGTTTTCGCCTGGCCCGGCGGAACTTGTACATTCAGTATTCTGCGATGACGTTTTTTTGCCTCGTTTCGTTCTTGAATCACGTCATTCTGGATATCATCTCTCAATGACAAGCGTAGAGACAGGGGCTACCATGGAGAGAGAAGGGCATCACAATACAGTTGTATACATATAAATCTTTGCAAAAGCTGATGCAGATTGCTGTTGTTTAAATTAAGTCTGAGTGTACATAATCTACAACTATACAGACAGGGTCGCCTCTAAGATTTTTCAGCATGCTTTGTATTCACAAATCGGGGCAACGCCGGGTGATATCTCTAAGAACCAATGACCATCGGAACGTGACACAATGAACTGAGTAGAGGAGGTCAGTTCCCCACCACCCACCTCTCAGACCATTACTGACAAAATACATATAACAAAAAAAGGTAAAAAACAAATACAAAAATCGCTTCAGGTTTATGAATTGGAATATTAAATATATAATGAGTCACTATTTAACAATGAACTATGCATGATAAACTAACGATTACAAAGAAATTAAGTGCATATTTCACTTTAAAATGAGCCAAATGAGACTCCTGCTTATGATCAAAACTTTTCCCTGAACATTACTGAAACTAAATGACATAGAAGATAAAAAGAAACATATTGAGTACTGTCCCTGCTTGGCCATAACCAAATGGTTTGAGCTACTTAGAGGTTATAATTGCAAACAATATAAATGAACACACAAAGAAAAATATTTTAAGTATAAAGTGCATCACTGTAAAAGAAAAAAAAACGCCAAAAAACAAGAGACAACAACTTCATAAACGACGTAATTCAGTGATTTAATGTCTCATATACTCGCCACCAGATGTCTCCCTCTAACAATTTTTTCCTTGGTATTGTTCTTCTCTATTATCAGCAATCATATTTCTCTCTTTTTACTTCCTCTTATATTTTTTTGTATCTGTTTTCTTTCGCTTGTTTCTTTTTTTTTTACTCCTAAATCTACGCTGCTTTAATCTCGTATCAGTTTTCATTTCCATATTTCACTCTATCTTCCTATTTCTCTCTGTATGTCCTCCTTTCGCTCTCTCTCTCTCTATATATATATCTATCCCTCTTTATGTGCACCTCTCTCTGTATCGCTCTATCTCTTTCTTTTTGTATATATACCTCTCTCTCTATATAAATATATCTATCCTTCTTTAAGTATATCTCTCTCTTTCTTTCTCCCTTCCTACGCTCTGCTTTCATTCTCTCGATAAGTGAAACTCCTTCACTCCCTTTCTCAGCGTTCTTTCTTTCCTTATCGATAAAACATTTTCTCTTTCCTCTCCCTTACTCTGTCGTCCAATGCTTTCCCTTTTATTTCTTGCTCTTTTTTTTACGAGCGTTCTTTGCTCTCTCTCCCTCTATACATATACGTCTCCGTCTTCCCCTCTCTTTTTGCCTCTCTGTCTGTCTGTCCGTCCATCTGTCCGTCTGTCTATCTCTCTTTCATTACTGCCTCTAATTATCTGTCTTCGTTTACCTTGTTTTCTCTCACTACATTACGTGATGTCCTCCTCTCTACATTCCTCTTTCATCCTCAAACATGTTTACTCTCTCCCTGTCTCTCTCTCTAGTTATCTTCTCTCAATTTTAAAGTTTTCCGCCATATATAATCTCTCTCTCTCTCTCTCTCATACTTTTTTAGCTTTCTTTCTTCTACCCTCACAAAGTTTATCACTTTATCTCTGTACTCTCTCTCTCCCTCTCATTTTTTCAGCTTAACTCCTCTCTCTTCTTCACCCATTTTATCAAACATTATATTATTCACCCTCTCTCTCTCCCTCCCTTTCTCCCCACTCACTCTCTCACATATTCTCTCATTTACTTCCTCTCCCCTCTACTCCTTTATATCCTTATCTATCCTATCTCTCTCACACTTGTTAAACTTTTTTCAGCTTAACTCATTCCACCCTCAACCCACCTCATCTCTCTTTTCCATTCTATCTGTCTGTTTCTCTTTGCCATTCTGTCTTTCAGCCTCTTTGTGTCTCTCTTTCTCTCTGACTATCTGTCTCTGTCTGTCTCTTTGTCCGTTTGTCTGTCTCTCTCTCTCTGTTATTGCTTGCTGCATTTTATCTTCTCTACCCTTCACCAACATTGTCTTCTATACCCATTCCTACTACTGTTTCGGCCCTCTGACCTCTCTACTCTCACATTCTCACCTTTACTTTCATAAAATTTCTCTTTTTTTATTGTTTAGCGTTCATATATTTTATTCCCATAATTCGACACAATCTGCATACATTTGGTTAGTAGCAGACATTTCATTATGAACTATATTCCTCTGAGGTTGTTCAGGAACAATTTCGTCTGCAGGGATATAATATATTTGCCGAAATATTAGCATCATTAGAGAGCATTGCATTAAATGTTTGCATTACTGTAGATAGTAATTCACAAGCAGCGAATATTTGCCAATTTCCTATCATTTAATCTGAACTCTCTCTATATTTATGTCAAGTGCCGCATATAAAGTAGCCTATTCGGTGTCGACCTATTAACGAAAGAATCGGACGTATCACCACTGATATGTTGGGTCTTTCAAAATTGCTTGAACGTTTTGCTGATTCATTACACATAGGCAGAGAGGTTACAGGTCGCAATAAAAATGCAGTTATAATGAAGTAACTAACGTTAAGTTTCTTTAAAAGACAAAAAGAATTTGGCACATTTGATCTGAAAATGGAATTCCAGACAGTCTACTCTTTCTTTATATTTTACTTGTTTCAGACATCGGACTACGGCTATGTCGGGCCACTACCTTGAAACATTTTGGTCGAACAAATCAACGCCAATACATATTTTTTTTCAAAATTCTAGCACTTATTCTCTCCTTCTAACCGCTAAGTTTGGGAAGTTTGGGTACCATCCACAACAAATATATATAATTTTCTTTTCGACTTTGATCTGTACCTACTGATTCAAGGAAATGCCACTTCTAGCCGTTTTAGATAAGACAGTGACAAAACCACAGCGTCAACTGCAGTTCAAACAGGAATTGTAGCAGCATGGGTACTTGAGCACCCGGAAGGCATACATATCAGTCTGACTCACCCTGACAAAAACTCATCGAATATTATATATATATATATAGTGTGAAGCCTTCGACACCATCCTTCAAAACATTCCCCTGCTAAAAAAGGACCACAGACTGAACTTAATCCTCTAAACACACACCATCATAAAAAGCAAGAGTCAACCCGAATCTGTGAAAAGTCCATCCAAATACGCTCAACAAAAGTCTGAACACAAGACCGAATACGCTCAACAACAAAACAGAAGCCATCAATAAAAAAACGCGGAAGACCCAACTGTGGAATTTGAATCAATTTAATTGAGGGATCAGAGTTCTCCTTCGAACAGGGACAACATTTCACAGAGAAACGCAGCTTCACATGTGCTTAGGAGAACCTGATATACGCACTAACCTGCTCTGGTTGTCAAGAGCAATA
>NC_142946.1:7714246-7719246 GCF_046866305.1 Octopus bimaculoides
TTAATGACATGCACTCACTATGCACTAATGTGCCCCAAGCTATAAAAGAAGACAATCGGCCAACGGGCTGCGCAGTGGGACTGAACACGAAGCAGCTCCGTTTGAAAGTGACCTCCTCATGAACAAAAGCATGACTGTAATGATTAGCCATTGGTACGTATTTTGAAATAGATCGAATAAACACAAAGGATTCCTTGGCTCGCTCACACACACACACACACACACACACACACACACACACACACACGTAAATACATGTAGACAGTTATGCTTCTGTATGTGCATAAATTATCTTCCGATTATTCGCATGCTTACGTTGCTCATACAAATTTGCATAAGTTTCTTCCTGTATATATATATATATATATATATATATATATATATATCTGTGAGTGTGTGTGTGTGTATGCATATATGCATATATTTATATATGTATTATATGTATGCATATATGCGTTTGTATCTATTACATATTGTGTATACATAAATACACACACACACACACATACGCACACACACATACACACACGCACACACACATATATATATGCAGCTGAAAGAGCTGCATGCACACATGTTAACGCATGCACATAAATGCTGGCATGCTTTTGTGAACGACTACATGAACAGCATGCACTAAAGTAAACACACGTAAGATTTTCTATTTGAATGCAAGCCGGACATAAATATAGATTTTACATAGAATTTCTCTATGAATGAGTAGAAATAGCAACATAAATTATGTTCCATTTCAAATGAATAGCTGCAATTGGCAGTTCCTGTTATACGAGATGACGAAATTGTGAAGAATTGACATTTTTGAACAATTTTTGATTGTAGTTCTCTTGCAAACAGTGGCGCTATGTAATAGAGAAATATAATCGAGTGAACAAAAACATTCTCTTCGTGCTATTCAAGTACGGTTCGTACGTACGTATGGAAGCAGAAGTAGTTGCGTACATTTCAAGACACTTTCTTAGCGTTGTGGTTTCGGATTCAGACCCACTACGCCACAACTGGGGAAATCCTCTTCTGCTCTAGTCTCGAATAATCGTAACAATGTAGAATGTAGATGCCTGTTCATCGTCAAGTTTTATTTATTCCTGCTGTATAATTTCATACATCATATACTTATAGATGTTTGACCTACACGTGTTTCCACTGCACGTGGCAAGTGCATGTAGTTGCATGTGCAACTGCACAGGCATTTGCACATACAACGATCTAGTGATTCAGCAAAAGAATCGGGAGAATCCGTGTTAGGTTTAACAAAATTATGCTAGAAGACCATCTATGGTCTGACCACTAAGAAAAGATTGTACTCAAGAAAATTCAGCAAACGCCAGAACGTAAGCGAGCAAGACAAATGAAAAGATACAAAATATAAAGATAAATCACAGACCGGTTTCGTTGTTACCACTTACGTAAATGTCCGTAACTCATCAGTGTAATCGTCATAGCAATATAATTTGCAGACCTGTTTATGAGACGTCCGCATGAGATTGAACATGTATATAGTTCTACCAATTACATGTGGGTTTATATTTCGTCCACTTAGTGGTCATTCTTTTTATATGTATGTAATATAATTTTTGTGAATCTTCAGCTCTTTCAATATGCTAGGCGACTGGTTTTAAATTGATATTAATGAAATTAATATTCAATTTTTCACCCTTATTTAAATTTAAATATCTCTTCCGATATACGTATTCTTTTATTTGTTTCAGCCATTTGACTGCGACCCTGCTGGAGTACTGCTTTCAGTCGAACAAATCAACCCTAGGACTATAGAAGAAAACACTTGCGCAAGGTGCCACGCAGTGCGACAGAACCCGGAACCATGTGGTTAGTAAGCAACCTACTTACCACACAGCCACACACACACACACACACACACACACACACACACACACACACACACACACACACACACACACACATACACACACAGATATGCTTATATGTATATTCAGCTTTGATAAGCAACGAATTCAAAAGGTACATTCGTTAAATATCATTGACTTTTGTAGTGAAAAATTCAAACACAAATATTTACTGGAATTACCAAGAAGAGAACGCGCTTCCTTCACAGAAAGCGTGTCTTAAAGATTGATGATCCGATCAAGATAATTTCTAAACTATCGATCAAAATGTCAAAGTAGATTTCTCGATAGTCAATTGAAGGAAAACTAAAAGCATCCGACACTTATGCTTTTTGAATAGAAACTACGAGAACTCGAGGCATTTTTTTGTTTAATTTACTTACGCCGTTATTTTATTTATTTAAGGTAAATTTAAGTCTGATGCAATACGATGACCTATGGGGATGTTAAGCATATTGACGACTAGAACGATGACGACGATGTTGATGATAATGATGATGATGATGATGATGATGATGATGATCATGATGATGGTGATGACGTCGACATGACTGACGATAACGACGATTGTGATAATCGTGAGATGACAACGAAGATGCCGGTGATAATGATGATGATGACGATGACGATGATGGTGATGACGATGACGATGATGATGATGACGATGATGATGACGATGATGATGATGACGATGATGATGATGATGATGACGATAATGATGACGATGATGATGATGACGATGATGATGATGATGATGATAATGATGACGATGATGATGATGATGATGATGACGATGATGATGATGACGATGATGATGATGTTGTCTACGACGATGGTATTCGTAATGTTAATAGCATTGTACTTTTAGTGTACAACAATGTGGGCTGTTTATCAATTTCAAATCTTACAGTGTTGTACAAGAAGCAAATATAATTATGTTATCTTCGATGCATTTCGTAGGAAGTATTTTGTTTCATGAAAGCATCATTTCCGGTTTTTTCTTTGAAGTCTGTCTGAAAACAAAGATAGTTTGAAAGTTCGTAATAAGAATTTCCGGTGTATTTATGTTTTTTTTTTTCGCGATGGAAAGAAGCACTGAAATTTGGTAGAAGTTTCTTCTCTCGTTCGTAGCCAACTGGTGCAGAATAAAACTTTAGAACATATCTATAATTGTAGTATTGGATCATGTTTTAAATGTAGAATAGCATTTCTTGCGTTATTCCGCTGGTTGTCATTCACGAAATTTCCGTAGTATGTTCAGGAAATTTGTGAAACCATTGATACATTTTATTCTATACTTTTAATCGGAAGAAAGTCACAAAAGTGGGTCAAAGGCCGAGTATTTCAGCCACGGTTCTTCTCAAACTGACTTCATGACCGGTATCTCTGGTGAAAAGAAAATAGCTTTCGTTATTTTTATAGAAATTTGTATTGCAGAGAATTTCATACGTGCTCCAGGCCAAACAAAGCCTTGTTAGTGGATGTAGAGGACGGAAACTGTATAGAAGTCGTGTCGTATATAAGTGTTCGTGGTTGTGCTTCATAAATTACATTGGTTTTTATTTAGGTCGCTGTAAACTTGTGACTCGGCGATAAAAAGCGTTAGAATAACAACTAGATTGTAAATAAGTACTGGAGTGGAATTGTGTGATTAAAACCTTTAATATGATGCTCCAGAATGGCCAGAACGCAGTGACTGACAGAAGAAAAACATAAACGATTAAAGATTAGAGTCAGAACTCCATATTCTGTGTGTTTTATTTAAGATGGCATGGTGTAAATTGAAAGGGATTTTGCTTGCTGCTTTTAACTGTTTAGACTTCAGCATTGATGATCTCTCGTTGACATGTTATGGACAGTTTTACCTCGTATGGAAAATCTGGTGTTCTATACGCCACCTTAGAATCTTCATTTTCGTTTCTGCTGTTGTCGATGTTGTTCATGTTGCTATTATTGCTGTCAGGAAAAAGATCGCTGAGCTGATAGAATCTTTAGAATGCCTGGCCAAAATGCTTTGTGGGATTATTCTTCCGTGCCTTTATGTTCTGTGTTTAAATATTGCTGAGGTCAGGTCAACTATTGTTTTCATTCTTACAGTATCGAACAAATGAAGGCAACGGTCATGAACTGCGGTTGATATAATCGGTCAAAACCTAGCGTTTCTTTGCTTCAATATTGTTATAGACTGAACAATATTATGTTCAGTCTATAATATCCCATAAGATTCTGTAACAATAAGAGCGACAACGAAAACGACATAACAACAACAACAACAACAACAACAACAGCAGCAGTAGCAGCAACAACAAAAACAACAATAATAATAATAAACCTTTCTACAAAACGCACAAGGCCTGAAATTTGTGGAGAGGGGACAGGTTAGTTCAGGAAGTTAAGCAGTTATAGCCGATAAAAATGGTAGCAGTAGTGCCAAAAATTTTCGGAGCCCTGAGAAGAGTGAAGAAAAATCTCGAGAAGTATTGTGGAAAAAATAGGGGCTGTAATAAAGGTAGAGCACTTGCAGAAAACAGCACTGCTTGGAACCACTCGAATACTCCGGAAGGTGCTCGAAAAATAAGAGGTCTTATGTTAGTTCACTGGTAGTGAACAGCTGACACCGTAGTACATCACCAGCGTTAGAAGCTGTGCAAAGGCAATAATAATAATAATAATAATAATAATAATAATAATAATAATAATAATAATAATAATAATAATAATAATAAGCCTTTCTACTAAAGGCAGAAGGCCTGTTATTTTGGGGAGAGAACAAGTCGATCATATCGACTCTAGTGTTCCATTGGTACTCAATTTATCGTCCCCGTTAGGATGAAAGGTAAAGTCAATAATAATAATAATAATAATAATAATAATAATAATAATAATAATAATAATAAGAAGAAGAAGAAGAAGACGGAGAAGAAGAAGATAAAATTTCTGGAAGGAATCACTTCCTTCTCTAATCTCTATTCAAGTGAAAGTTAAAAATGTTCATGAAGGCTTGACCAAAGAGGAGAATATCTGTCTTCAGTATTGGCTTTGAAACTTCCGTAATCGTTGTGAATCAATAATTCATTCCTGTGTTTGATCAATTCTCCGATTTTGTTCAGTTGGAGA
>NC_142946.1:7729246-7771746 GCF_046866305.1 Octopus bimaculoides
ATTCTTCAAGGTGATGCCCCAGTATGGGGAAGTATCGTGACTGAAATCAACAAAGGATAAACGGTATATAATACGCTGCAGTAAACTACATCTATGTCAATAAGTACCATATAGTTCAGCGTGCTAAAATGGTCATGTCGCATCAGATTATTATAAACAAACTTTGAGTCTTCAACGTCTAATTACCTAAATCTTTTACGAACGAGAACTCCAAGCGACTAACAAAATAAAAAAAAAATAAAAAAACAACAAAGAAACAAAAAACAAAAAGAAAAGCGAATAAATGCGAAAAACCGCTCTGAAAGCAATCAAAAGAAACGAAGACTAACTTATCATCTCTGGCGATATATACACGACCAAGGTCGGCACCACTGTGAACTTCACCGTGTAACAACAATGACAACAACTATAATCCTTTCTAGTATAGGTGTAAGGATTGGAATTTGTGGGGAGTGGGGGGAGGGCAGTCAGTTAGATCGGCCCCAGTAGGCAACTGGTATTTGATTTATTGACCCCGAAAGAATAAAAGCCAAAGTCGACCTCTGTGGGAATTTGAACTCAGAACACGAAGACAGACGAAATATCGCTAAGCATTTCGCCCGGCGTGCTAACGATTCTGCCAGCTCGCCGCCTTACAACAACAACGACAACAATAATAATAGCAACAACAGCAGCAGCAGCATCTGTAGCAGCACTGACTGATGCAACAACTACAAGAATGAGAGCATTTGCAATAGCAACTATAACAACGTCACTCACTAGAAATTATGTTCAAATTAGGAAATTCAAACTGCTAGCTTGCTTGCCCACTTTACAAACTGATTAAATTGCAGGGCTGATAATTACTTCCAATTCCGCCATCAATCACTTTACAAGCGACGTATAGAAATGAGAAAAGCAAGAGAACACACACACACGTATTATATACATATAAACGCATAAAAACACACACACGTGCGCACACATGTAGACGCAGGTAAACACGTCCGCCCGCGCCTCTCTCAAGCGGGCGTACGTATGTACACAGAAGCGAACATAGAAATGTATAAACTACATAGAATCGCGCAGACAGGTGTGTCTGAGTTGTTGGTAAATAAATACAGTTGTAAGTACGTGCTGTTATATTAACGAGTACACACACACACACACACACACACACACACACACACATGATATTTCTGCATACCGAAAGCACACACAGATATATAGATACATATGCACAATGCACAAACACACATTGATGTACTCATATATATATATATATATATATATATATATATATATATATATATATATATATATATATATATATATATATATATATATATACACATACCTGTGTGTGTGTTTGTGCAGATACGTACATACATCCATAAATAGACAGACCAGAACATCTTCCACATAAACGCAAACTAAGAAAAAAAGGGGATAGACTCATACACATCAATAGAGACTGGTACATATATATTTAAAAAATACTGTGTATACGACCGGCTGAACTAATACAATTATAACAAAAACGTAAATTTATAACAAAACTAAAACGTTCTTACATAATGGCAAAAACAATAACTAAATATAAAAACCAGACTATCGAAAATGAGAAATATATAAAAAAGGAACAGAGAAAAAGAATGTTTAGAATATTAGGAAAGTCTGATATATTTGCAAAGATGAGAAGTAAAAAAAATATAATACACAACTAAAGCCGTGTAAAAGAATATTGGACAGAAATCGAATAGAAACATGAAAGAAGGTTAGGCTTGGTAGATAGATTGATTAAGAGAATGAATTGAAAACAAAAAAGAAAAAAAAAACTGAACGGGATACAGAGAAGAGAAAGGGTAAGACAGAGAGTGAGAGTGAATGTGAGAGAAAGGGTGAAAGAAAGTGGGAGAGAAGAGAGAGATAATGAGGAAGAGGAAGGTAAGTGAGAGACTACTAATAAGTACGTCTGAGTGATTCGCATATTTTGGTTGTTTATAATAAACATACGAAATACAGACGTACCACCGATTCCTTTGATATCGATGGCCCCGAAATTCTTATAGCCCGCACTAATTTACAAGCAGGTTCCTCGGATTCCCGCCGCCGCCATACTGGTTTGCATGTCTCTTAAGTTTTGCACAGCACTGTATTAAGAAACTTGTAGAATTTTACAGTAATGTACAGGTATGTGAATTTCATTTCATTATTTAAGTATTGTTAATAACATTGTTGACCGTGGTGACCACACCTGACTCCCAGATATTAGCAATCCAGATAGATTTCTGAGTTAGATGTTCCAGAAAATCGATTTCAAATATGCAATACATAATCTATGATGAAAGCGCAGTTTGAAGTTTAGAATCTCAGCTTGTTTCTTGTTTCTAGACTGGCCAACCAATGTGGCCTTGACTCAAGATGCATTTAGCTGTTCTAATAATTTCAGTATTATAAGGCAAGGTCGACAGTACTTTCATCTTTTCGAGGTCAATAAATGAAGTACCAGTTGCGTATTGGAGTCGATCTAATCGACTGGCACCCTCCTCCAAAATTTCGGGCCTTGTCCCTAGAGTAGAAACGAATAATTCCAGTATTATAAGGCGGCGAGTTGGCAGAAACATAAGCATGCCGGGCGAAATGCTTAGCGGTATTTCGTCTATCTTTACGTTCTGAGTTCAGATTTAGCAGAGATCGACTTTGCCTTTCATCCTTTCGAGGTCAATAAATTAAGTACCAGTTGCGTACTGGGGTCGATCTAATCGACTGGCCCCCTCCCCCAAAATTTCGGCCCTTGTGCCTAGAATAGAAAAAAAAACAATTCTAGTATTATATATCTTCATGCTAGTTGCTATATCTTCGAACATGTAAGCCATGGGAGTGCTTTCTTAATTTCAATTAAGAGGACGAGCTGGGAGATCTGATACTGCTAAGATCTCCTTAGAATCATAGTTTACATTTTTACAAAAGAAGCATGACTTAAATAACACAGTTCTAGATACACTACCAGATAAAATGAAACGAAAAAAATCAGATCATCAACATTGGGCTGTTTTTATTAATAAGTCCACAGTTTTCTGTTTTGTTTTAATAATAAACTGCAGTAGCATTTTGGCTAGTATAGTTTCTCAGCGCTTATAGTCCTCGAAATAGTGTTGGCATCAACTGTTATTTCATTCCACGGGGTTTCATGTGATAATTAACCTTTGTGAGTGTGTTTGGTAAAGCTGATTATTATTACTAAACTACAAGTAATATCCATTTGAAGACATTAAATTTCATTTACATCGCTAATTTCAGTTGAGAAAGGAGACAGAGGTCATATATATATATATATATAGCTCTCAATTCCTACGTAACTTTGAGATTGGACGTATGCATTTAATTATACTTTGAACACACACACGTGCGCGCGCGTGTGTGTATGTGTCTTTGCGTGGTGTGTGATAAATATAGGTGTAGCTATATACAAATAAACCTAGTTATAGCCATTAATATATCAATAAGAACGAGGCCAATTTTATGAATTATATTGAAAGATAAATAGAGATGCATGCTGGCCCGTATATAAGAACATACATGCTTCTTCATATACTTACTTAAGCGCAAAAATACCTGCCGTTGACTCATAGATGCTTACTTAGATAAATAGATAGGACTAATACTCTTGATTGATGGTAATCTATATTAGCCCTCATGAATAAAACTTATGAAAATTATGATAAGAATATTGATTTTTGTAGAATACACATAACATGGGTAAGTATAATCTAAATTATTAATCTTCAGTGGAAGTTAATTGAATTTTATAAATATATGTTCCCACCCCTACATGTTTTTGTTTTCCAGATTGGAATTATTTCAATTAAATTATATGAATTAATGATGAGATATTTCTGTATATGAACTGACAGAAGACCCTAAAATCGAACCGAGGAAGGATATAAGGAAATAGTACTTGTAATAGGGAGTAACAGCATTTATGCTCGCTCTCTCTCTTCCTCTCTCTCGTCCTCTCTCTCGTCCTCTCTCTCCTTTCCCCTCTTGTTCTGTGTGTATATATATATATATATATATATATATATATATATATATATATATATATATATATACATTCATATACATATATATATATATATAAATATATATATATATATATATATATATATATATATATATATATATATATATATATATATATATATATATATATATGATATTTATTTGCTGATATGAACTGGAATTTTGAGGTTGTCGGTAGCGCTAATTCAGATGAGGTATACTGGAAGCATTGTTATCACGCTGGAGAACACAAGGTCGAAATTCTGTATTATAGTTTCGGGGCAGATGAAATAATATAAGATCCAAAAAATGGCGTCGAAAAAAATATGCTCCTTGACTTCTTTAATCAAGAGATTACACCAAAGAATATCTAACACATTTAAAAAAAAATGATTATTAACCCTTTTTTTATATAACTATTTAGAGCAGCTCTGACTTCTATGTTTACAAACTTCCAGTTCGAAGGGATCTAAATTGAAATCTTATAGCAAAATTTCATATGAATTAGTGTTCGAAATGTCAACTTAATAATGGCAAAGATATTTTACTAAATACTCCATAATTTTCAAACTTAATTGAAACTAAGTTAGTGTATTTCAACCGAAATATGGTAACCAGAGGCACATTCATCTATACGCTCAAAGCAAGTGTAAAAGAAAAAAGGTAACTGAGAAAGTCATTCAAATTCTAAATTATAAAACACATGACAAGTCAACGAGTTGTTGCCTGCAGGTAAGCATTTACAAAAACATTCTGTTGTAATGTTTACTTTGAAGTACCCGCTAAACATATTGTCCGGCATGCTAGCAATGATGCTGCTGATACCACCACCACCACTACTACTACTACTACTACTACTACTACTACTACTACTACTACTACTACTATTACTACTACTACTACTACTACTACTACTACTACTACTAATAATAATAATAGTAATTATTATTATTATTATTATTATTATTATTATTATTATTATTATTATTATTATTATTACTCTGAACATAGTAGTGTCAATTAAATTCCAGAACTCTATTACCTGAAGAATTGGCCTTGTTCGTTGTCAGTAGGAATCAGTATTCTTTGTCGCTATTCTAATTGGTGTTGTCAAATATTCATACTTCACTTTTCCAACAACTCTAAAATTTCTTCACCTTCTAACAGCGTTACGCCCGCTGTCTAATTCTATCTATTCATCTACTATTTTAATTGCATTTTGCTGACAATAGCCATAGCCTGTTTGCTTACTTGTTTCCAACGAACGTTTCAGAAGATAAAGAAAAAAAATAGTAGAATATCATTGTTTTGCTTTTATTTGTTGACGGTGTTTCTATGTATATATGTTACGATTTGATATATTTTGAATGATATGCATATCCGAATATATATATATATATATATATATATATATATATATATATATATATATATATATATATATATATATATATATATATATATATATATATATATATACTTTATTTAAAAGCAGCAGAAATATAACAAAAAAACCGTTACACTGAGTTTCACGTTCCCGTTCATCGGAACAAAACTGTCCGATGAACGGGAACGTGAAACTCAGAGTAACAGTCTTTTTGTTATATTTCTGCTGCTTTTAAATAAAGCATATTATTCTACCTCTGGTATTTGAGTACTCTTTTTTCCACCTTGTTGCACATTTCATGTGCTTACTCCGGTATATATATATATATATATATATATATATATATATATATATATATATGTGTGTGTGTGTGTGTGTGTGTGTGTGTGTGTGTGTGTGTGTGTGTGTGTGTGTGTGTGTTCATATAATTGTTAAAGCGGACAACACACATTAAGGCAAGGCAAACATCTCAAGTCGTATACGATATTATTGGAAAAATTTCAAAAAATCCGTTACAGAACCTATCTAATATACCCAATCGTTTAGATCACCTGTGAACTAAAGCCTTATACTTTGTATGTGTGTGTTTTTATAAATGTATATATGTGTATCTATCTATCTATCTATCTATCTATCTATCTATCTATATATATATATATATATATATATATATATATATACACACATAATTCAAATCACAATGTAAGTAAACAAACAAACGAAGTTTGCTTTAGAAGCGTTGAGATGTCTTAGAAAGTTAAAGAAGAGATTTGCGTTTGAGAAATTAAAATCATTTCCATAAATATATATATATATGTTGTTGTACTTGGGGATGGTCATATTGCGAGTTTAGCCAATAAAAACACACGCACTGTATATTTGGTGTTAATTTGCTTCAGCTTTATATTACATTAATCTTAATCTTATTTCGGCCAGAGTTCTTTCGTCACACTTCTGTGACCTCATCGGTGGTCCTTTGTTTCCTTCTTTCTTATGTGTGTCTCACCTTGCTAACTATCAGCCATTTTGACAAATTGTTTGACTTAGTGGCAAGTAGTGGTCTATAACGAAGAAGAGAATCCAGTAGCTTGATTATATTTGAATTGCACAGGGTATAGTAAAGCTTAAAGCCCCCAAACTGCTGTGAGTTCAGATTTTGCATGGTTAAGGTACTATCGTAACGTGCATTTGTAGTGGACACATAGTTTCAAAAGCCAGACATGTCAATCAGGGAAAGTTATATGTCAGGAAACCACGACAGCGTGTCTATATACATACAGCATCAAAAACACTTGTGGAACACTGCTGTCCTCTGTCCAGAGGTGTGCTTATTCTGAGCTGGGCTCAAATTACATTGTGCACGAATGTACAAAGGCGAAGCTGGTGTTCGTGTTGATTATTGACAAAACTGTGTGCATATATATATATATATATGTTCTATGTGTACCATAAATATCGCCATCCGTTTAGAGAAAAATTTGTAGTTTAGAATCAGTAGTTCTTTGACTGCTATTTCTAAATTTTCAGTATGTTGGAGAAGCAACTCAATGCTATTCCCTGTATATTTATGATGATAAATGGTTTTACCGATAAAGGTTTTTTCATACTGAACTACTTGGCAAAATTGTTAATTATTAATTCTATTATTAATTGACGATTCCCTGCCCTTATTCTTGTAAATTTTATATTTGATATCACTAAGTTAGATGGTTAAACCGTGATCCCCCCACACGGGACTTCTTTTCATACGGGACTATTTGTGACGCACATGGAATAGATTTCTTTGGGGTGAGATGCCTGAACTCACTGGCCGATGAATTCGTAAGTGCCTTTCTTATCGTTGATTTTTGGTGTCGCATGGCCAAAAATTACCGTGAATTTTTTTTAGAGACACTTTCAAATTTATCAGAATATTTAGACTGAAGATTGGAATAGTGAAATTTTCATTCGCTTAACCATGAAACGATTCGTATCCAATTAACTAAAGACTTGTTTTGTTTACGCTTTTCCCTCCGGTTTTTTGTTCTATGTGTGCCATAAATATCGCCATCCGTTTAGAGAAAAATTTGTAGTTTAGAATCAGTAGTTCTTTGACTGCTATTTCTAAATTTCCAGTATGTTGGAGAAGCAACTCAATGCTAATCCCTGTATATTTATGATGATAAATGGTTTTACCGATAAAGGTTTTTTCATACTGAACTACTTGGCAAAATTGTTAATTATTAATTCTATTATTAATTGACGATTCCCTGCCCTTATTCTTGTATATATATATATATATATATATATATATATATATTTATATATATATAGGGATATATATATATATATATATATATATATATACATACACATATATGCATATATGTACATGTATATATGTGTATATATATGTATGTACATATATGTACATATACATGCATACATACATGTACATATATGTAAATACATCTATACATACACATACAAGCTTATATGTACATATATATATATATGTACTTACCCACTCAAACACACATACATACACTTATGTATAAATGCAACGAGTGATTAAGAAAGCAGAGGACACTGAGAGAAAGAAAGAAAGAAAGAAAGAAAAAGAAGGGGAGACAGAGAGAAAGAGCAATGTAGTGAGAAGGAGAAAAAGAAGGAAGTTTTATGTACGCGAATTATATGTATATTTCTGGCTTTAGGTGCTATTGAGATTTCCATAAATCTAAATAAATCTTACTTGTTATCTGGTTAACCAGTTCCCCTCTTTCTTAGAAGTACCACAGTATGTACATTTTTAATATGAATAGGAAATCACTTAATCCATAAAATATATTTCCACGCGATTTACTGCAGTACAATAACCGCATGAAAAATATACAAGATTGATATTTTCGTCGTGTATCACACTAAATGGAACTGACAAACTGTTGGTATTAAATATACGTGCAGCAGTGAAATCAGAACGTTTTACACAGAAAAACGAAAGACGAAAAACGAAAAACGAAAATAGATGCATATTGATTTTGTGTTTATTCGTTTATCACAACCTGGTTTGATGGGTAAATTCTTCTGTACTTTGGTATGGTATGTATGCTAGAGAGTCGCAATAAAATGGATTTCCTATGGAACTAGGAATATTGCAATTCTTCAATGTCGTGTACTATGCAATACAGAGAATCCAGTAGAGTTAACTACAAAGGAAAAACAGTCTACGGTATTCTGGAGTGATTTTCGAGTGTTTAAATGAGATCAAAAGCCCAACTGAGCGTAGGAATCTAGCCGTTTGACGTTGTTCTTTTCTCTACTGTTTTGGTTCAGAGGAAGCGAGGAAGCGACGGATGGAAAGAAAGAGAAAAGAAAAGAGAAGAGAGTGAGAATAATAGAGAGAGAGAGAGAGAGAGAGAGAGAGAGAGAGAGAGAGAGAGAGAGAGAGAGAGAGAGAGTTTTTCAAGCAGATACACGTAAACTGTCGATCTCTCTTGCCTTCTTTCTTACCTTCTTTTTTATTCCTTCCTTCCTTTTCCTTTTACGAAAGTATGACCCCAAAACATCAGCTTACTTTCCTCGCCAAAACATTACGTACCTACAATAAAAATTAAAAAAATAGAAAAAAATCCATTGGATATTTTCGTTTCACTACGCATATCGGTTTATCTCGGCTCCTATTTTCATCTGTTGTATTCTCTCCCTGTTTCAAATAAGAAAATATTCCATCCCTAAGTGTTAACACTAAGAAACTAAAATACATGATTGAAATAAAGTTTCGCATTTGTTGCCGTTGTTGTTTTTCTTGTTGCTACTCTTGATTCAAAGGGGCAGCTCTCAACATTTTTCCTACTCAACAGTCCTTCATAACTCAATATTCTACCCACGATTTATTGGCGGAGCTGGCAGAATCGTTAGCACATCGGACAAACTACATAGCAGCTTATATTTTTTCGACTTTAACTTCGGAGTTGAAATTATATCGTGATCGACTTTGCTTTCATTTTTATCGGTATAGGATGGGAATATGGAATAAGTATCAGGCAAATTCTGAGTCGATATAATAGACTTGCTCGTTCCAGCCTTGTGCAAACTTTAGAACGAATTATAGCTTTATCTACTACACTGTTAAATATATATATAAAAAAACGTCTTTAGTTTGTAATTTTTATAATGTGTACAACTTATTGTGAAGGTGCATGGATCAGTGGTTAGAGCGTCGGGCTCTCAATCATGAGGTTGTGAGTTTGATTCCCAGATCGGGCTGTATGTTGCTCCAGTTTACTCAGCTGTAGAATTGAGTTACGACGTCACTGGTGCTAAGCTTTATCGACTTTTGCCTTTCTCTTGGACAACATCGGTGGCGTGGAGAGGGGAGGCTGGAATGCATGGGTGACTGGTAGTCTTCCATAAAACAACCTTGCCCGTTCTTGCGCCTCAGAGGGAAAATTTTTAGGTGCCATTCCATGGTCATTCCTGACCGAAGGCAATCTTTAGCCCCGCCTCGTTTTTATTATACAACTTACAATTCATACGAGTAAGAAGAAAGCTTCCGAAATAGGAGAAAACGTGAATGGTTGCATAGGTGTAAATGCTAGAATGTGCGTAGTGTCCCACGGACAGATTTCGGATTTTTCCATCCAAAAGGTAATATTGGTCTTTAACCAATATTCTTGAAGCTATTAGTTATAGATTCATCTATTTCGAGTTCTATCGAAATAGATATGGTTTACTTTTCATCTCTCAAAGTTTACAGATTCTTATGATGCGAAAAACATAAACACATAGGTATACATGTGGCACTGTGGTAAGAAGTTTGTTTCTCAACTACATGGTTCCGGGTTCAGTCCCTCTCCGTCGCACCTTGAACATTTTTATTCTACTATATGCCCAGGCCGACCAAAGCCTTATGAGTTTATTAGGTAGATGGAAGCTGTAAGAAGCTCGTCGTATATATATATATCTATATATATATATATATATATATATACTTTATTTTTAAAGCAGCAGAAATATAACAAAAAAACCGTTACTCTGAGTTTCACGTTCCCGTTCATCGGACGCTTTGTTAGAAATCCGGTATATATATATATATATATATATATATATATATATATATAAGAAATGCAAAACAAAAACAATTAATTGAACAATTATAAATTCAATTCAAGTTAATTATTCTATGCAATAAATGACACATCTCATAAATTACAGCTGTTTCCGCTTCATTAATAAAACCAAGCTTTTCAAGATTAATAAAATCCCGTTTAAATATATAATGACGTTTAATCAGATCGACATATCTCTTTCATCATTTCTATTCTTTCACTTGTTTCAGGCATTTGAATTGGACTATATATATATATATATATATATATATATATGTGTGTGTACGACTGGTTTCTTTCAGTTTCTCTCTACCAAATCCACTGACAAAGGTTTGGGCAGCCCGAGCCCATAGTAGAAAACATCTGCCCAAGTTGCCACGCAGAGTAACTGAACCAGGAACCATGTGGTTGAACACAAGCTTCTGACCATGACTCTGGTTTTCCATTGATCCTGGCTGAATATGAGGCAGGCCTTAAACATTTGTGGTAAGATACTAAGTTTTCTGCGAGAATTAAGTTACCAGTCATTCGACTCACCTATATGTCTGTGGAGAATGTTGCTGCGAGTGTTCCACAACGACATTATCACGGGCCACGTATCCATTTCTGAATGAGCGCAGCAAAGAAAGAGGTAGAAGGGCAGAGAGAAGGCGAGAGAGTGAGTGATCGTAGTAGTTGACTGGAATTCTATGATCCCCGAAAAGGAAGAAAGCTAAAATTGACCGGTGTAAATTTGAACTAAGAGCATAGACATCCAAGCTATTTGACCTTAGAACAACCGTCTGCCAACAAACTGGCAATTCTAGGAACAATTCAAGACATACTTCGTCTTTGTTTGATGTCGTCGGGAAAACAGCTTCACTTTAAATGCACGATGTAAGAATTATAGAGAGCTATAATTTTTGTGTTAAAGAATACTGAATACCTGGGGATTGTAAAATATGGCACTTTAGAAACCGATTACGCAAGAAACAATCTGACGTTGAACTGTCAGGAAAATATTTCAATATATTAATACATTAAGTGATTAAACAGTACTTTGAATATCTGAATAAGAAAGAATGATATTTTATATCTAAGAAGAAAGAAGATCTTTGCTTAATACCGACCATTTTAAGTGATAATATAAAAATAGAATTCTTTACAAATCATTCTCTACGAATAAAATTTGAAAGGAATTAGAAATCGGGGAATTATATCGCATATATATAAAAGATTATATTTACGAATGTTAAGCATACATAGGTCGAATATGTTGTATCTAGACGAAACGCATAGCTGGGAAACTGCTATAATGTAGAAAAGGAGAAAAAAGTAAGATTCTTTTGTTCGTTGCGTGAATTCTGAAGCCGAAATTACTTACTGAAGGACTTCAAATATGCACAATTTTATTGTTTTAATGATCATTTTCGCTGGATGCGGCCATGATCCACCAATGCCTTCTATTATATAGTCGACTACATCACATCCAGTATTTGAAAGGTCAAAAACTGAGGGTGAAGTCTCGAAACACCTCAAATTTTCTGGTTTTGAACCAACCTAAAAGAAATAAAACATATGTTAACCCTATAATATTATTAAGAAATTAACGTTGTTATCTGTTCCTTCTTGAGCCACGTCTGGTTCATAAGGGCCGGTTTCCCGGTTTCATTGGCGTATAGGTTCCCCGCCTGGACGGGACGCCGGCGAACTGCTGGAGGAGGAAAGAGTGAGAGAAAGTTGTGGCGAAAGAGTCAGCAGAAGTTCGCCATTGCCTTCTGCCGGATCCGCCGTAGATTTTCGGTGTTTCTCTCATCCGTTGCCCAGCTGAGATTCGAACCCGCGTTCCCTGAAGCGCGGGTCCGCTGCGCTAACCACTAGGCCATGTACCTCTACTAAATAAAGTTGATACACATGGTCAATATCTATCATTTTCAAAAGGCTTGTATACATATTATGAAATGTTAAATACTACAAACACAATGTGAAATACAATGATAAATACTATAAATTGTTAATTATTTTACAGTTACAAATAATATCCGTGTTTAATACTTCAATTCCACGATTAATCTACAATATTATAGATTATATATTAAGAGCTTTATCTCATGGAAATAAATAAAAGAATTCTATAGAAATACATACATATATATCTGCTCTTCTCGGTTTAATCTAATATACATGTAAATTCCTATGTAGAGTTAAAAGCCCTTCAGTAGCAGTGGCAGTGACCGAAGTGTTTATAATAATATCACTACACGTTTAACTGCTGCACCGGGGAAACCTTTAAAGAATTGATTTTGAGAATGGCAAATTGCGAAGCAAAAAGGAATCGAAACTGTATCGCAATCGCGACTTTTATCAGAAGTTTATCACTTGTCTACAGAGAATTTCGTTTAAAACATATCGATTACCTTTAAATGAATAAGAATAATCAATCTTGGCTTTGCGATTATCACTTCTTGAAGCGAAGAATCACTAACACAAAACATACATACATGCATACATACACACACGCACATGCACGCACACATATGTATGTGTATTTATATATGAATGTGTATATGAATGCACGTATATATGTATTTATATTGCTTTACACATTTGGATCAATCTTAATTTTGTCAATTAATGAACAAAAGATGTACGAGTTCCGTGATATACGTTTTTATAAAATAAAATTGTAAAAAAGAGAATTGGAAAATTAATTAATTAATTGATAAGGATTTAGAATATTGATTCATTTTGATTAAGAAGATTTACGCAATGAAGGAATGGCATATTCTATGTCTCTTGATATATGTCTTAATATTCACAGATATTAAGGTAACGAGCTGAGAGAACCGTTATCTCATTCTTCTCATGCTGACGCCGAACAAGACTTCGAAGCCAGGAGTTCACAGCGGACTTTGTCCCGCTGTGATACTGCATGTATTCTCTCCAGATGTTATTGAGCCTCATGTGTATGGGAGAGAAGGCTAACTATGCACTGCTTTGAAGATGGTTACTGAAAACGAACCCCATGTACGAAGCACTTGTGAATAAACGGTTATTGAATTTACTCCGCCTGAGATCTTCGTTCTTCGTATTTCCAGCTCCTTGAATCAACAGAAGAAGAAGATACTCCAAAAGTATCATAAAAACCTTTCTTCCATGCTTAGTGGTTTTCGTACGTCCTGATATTTGGAGCTCCAACTCTTCAGAGATCTATAGGATGGTTCAAAAGTCTTGTCACTCCCTACCGAAAAGTACTAAAAACAAAAGAGGAACAATGTAATAATATCAAAAACATGTGCTGGTTTTAGTGTATTCACAGTTTCGTGAAATATCACACAGGACATGACACCACATTATTTTGTGTCACGAACTAAAAACTGCCGTCTACAGTTTTTAGAAAGAAAAAAATTAGATAAGTAAATGGATTCCCGTCGGTTTCGACGACGAGTATTCATTTGTCGGATCGAATGAAATACGTTGCATATTGAATCGTTTATAATATAGACACATGGCCTGAAACTTGGTGGTGATAGTCGCGTACATCGACCCCAGTATTTTACTGGTACCTTATTTTATTAAGCCAAAGTAGATGAAAGGTAAAGTCGACTTCTGTATAATTTGAACTCAGAACGTAATGAGTCGGAGGAAATACCGTTAGAGATTTTCTCCGAAGCTCTGAACATTCTGTCAATCCACTGCCATACCTACATATTGAATTAGCATGTTATCAACTGAGCATCCATCAGATATATATATATATATTTGAGATTATCGCAATCTTCGCGTGGAATCAGTGTGACGCCATGTGTAGCGGTGCTGAATCTATGAATGCCTTCCGCATATTTCACACTTTTCTGTTTCAATTACAGGCCTGGGTCGAACCAAATTCATAAGCTAAAGAAAAAAAAACAACCCAAAACACTTATCGAAGGTGTCAAGCTCTAGAATCAAACACACAACCTCGTAATTATATATTAAACTTCTTAATCACTCAGCTTTGCTGCGGACTGATGTATATGACAAACTAATCCTCGTTACCTCAGAAAACACGGGATAGCCGGCCGGAAATGCTTTTTTCAGTTATCTGCTGGGTTGAACTACGTTAAACAAGAGCAACAACAAGAGAAACGCAGCTACTTGGTGTCGTGTTGGCAATTCCATTGCTTCAGCAATTCATAATAATTATTAAGGAGAGTGTATTGCATAGTAAAATCATTGACTGAATCAATAAAAGGGTTTTAATATAAATGACTTGCTAAAAATATCAAAATCTATTAATTATTTCGACAAACCAAATCCATTTATGTTCATAAACTTGCACTAATAGTGATGCAGCAGGAATTGAGAAAGAGATTTAATCAAAATCTCTATGTGCTATTATTCTTCAGGTTATTTATTAACCAAATAGAATATGAGCTCGTATCTTTAATTGGTTTCAATAAATTTAGGATTATTTTTGTTTTCTGTATTACTTTATTTCAGTTCCGTTTCAGCGAAAATAATTTTAGAAATAAGAATTGACAATTAATTATAATGATTTATCATTATTATCTGTACGAGGTCAGAAATTTATTGAGAACAGGGTAAAGCGATCAGAGTCTATTCCCAATATATTAATAATATGGTACGGATAGCAAATTCACGTATCCCGGAGGGGGTGAAAGTAGTGAGAAAAATAATTCAACTTCCTTATGACTTAAAATCAGAGAAGCATATGGCAGTTTGAATTTTTTTAAGAAAGAGAAGTATGGTGGGGGCGTAATTGTTTTAATAAATTGCACTAATTGACTGGTATTTAAACTCAGTATTTTACTCCGGAAGATAGAAAAATGGTTGAATGTATCTTGGTGGAATTAGAGTGAAACGGTAATGGCTAGATCTGCGGTTAAGAATCATGATTTGCAACCACATGGTTGCGAATTCAGTTCGACTGCTAGTAATTGTTTTCTGCTATAGATCCAGGCAAACCAATGCCTTGTGAGTGAATGAAAAACAGCAGAATTATTGGATTTTTACCATTATATGATGAATATATACATTCGATGCTCCACCCCGCCCCCCAAAGTTTGCTTACATACGTATGTCGTTGCATTTAAAAAGAAGCTATATACGTAGTGTTTAACTTTAATTAAATGGAATTTTCGTTAGAGATTAGTTTAACTTGATTAGTAGAGTACTCAGCCGATATCTGGGAGATGCGAGTTCGAATCACGTGGCTGTCTGCTGACAGGATTTTTCGTCAGTTAAGTATAAAACACACAATCTTTTCGCTGTTTTCACAACTATAATGCATTAGAAATATCACCTTCTTGTGTGTACGATTATACACACACACACACATATATATATATATATACATACATGTGTAATTGTGGGCATGTTTCTATTTATCTTCCACCACTGCTTTTGCAATGTGTGTCGGTATACTTAGGTTGGCAAAGGTATTCGATAGAATATGTGCCAGTCTTTTAAAAAAAGCAAATGGTCGATATTCTCGACAAGGACTCCTCCTACAGTGATGATTTAGCATGTCTGCAGTCCCATTAGTGAAAGCGGTAAAAAAAAATGAAGTAAAGAATACACCTAGAATATGAACCATTGCAAAAACACGGGATATTTCTTCCAATTGACGTTCTGCTCTATTTACACAAATGAGGAGAAAAGGCATGGCGAATTGCACGTATCGTCTATGACAACAGGAGTCGCAAAAGTAGGAAAAGCGAATTACGAAAAATGACCCCGCTGAGAATTGAATCCGTATTGTGCGCAAACATGATATTGCTGCAGACACAGACGGAAAGCTGCGAGCGCTGACATTTTTGTTATTACTAAACTTAATACAGAAGTTGAAATAGTTAATAACGGATCATGGATAACAGAAGACGCAGCATTTATTAACATAACAGCTTTTGACATTAATCTTTATGCATTGAAGTTATCAAGCTACGATCCATTATGCCAGAACAAAAAACGAAAAGAAAGAATGAATAAAAGCTATATCGTTCTTAAATATTTTTTCGCCATACACATGTTCTCATGTGAAATACTGTTCAAAACGAACGAGACTTTTAGATAAACAAACGGTACTCATGCTTACAAGTAAGTCTGAATGGATGCAGCAATATTATAAGATATAATAATTATCTCTTTTCTCCGAGAAAATTACGACCTGACATTTAATAGTGAGTAAACAAACAAACAAATAAGTGACATTAATAAAAGAAGATAGAAAAGTTTTCTGTCCCCCGAAAAAAAAATCTATGCATAAATCATACCATTGAAACATAAATGTCTGCGTCAGAAATTCATTCATTCGTACGAACATTTATATACTTACATTCATATATGTGTGCGTGTGAGAGTGTGTGAGTGTGTTTGTGTGTGTGTGTGTGTATCTATATATGTACGAGGTGGTATCATAAGTTGCCGGACTAATTCTGTAGCGTGCCAAGAGATGGCAGCACGCTGTTGGATGCGCAATGAGTGCTAGCAGTGACATTCATGAAGCAGTGTGTCGAGTGATATCACTGTGTTTACTTCGCAAGTTGGGACGTTTTGAGGTTTTTGTGATCACGGGTATGCTGTAGTCTGCGATTTTGTCATGAACAGGAGTTAAAATTGGGAACATGCTTCGGCAAAGTTATGGAAACGGGGCAATGGGACTTACGCAATGTTTCGAGTGGCACGGGTGCTTCAGATGCGAGAGGACGTCCCTGGAAGAGGATGAGTGACCTTGAAAACCTGCCACCGAAATGTCGTATTGTGCATCGAGAATTCGATCCCCGGGTCCAGATCATCAATCGAGAGTTCAACTGCGATGTTTCGATCTGTGGAGTGCGAAGAATTGGATTTTTCACGACGACAATGCACCCTAACACCAACCATTCCTAGCTTGTGAGTTTCTCACCAAAAACAACATGGTATCACTTCCGCACTTCCATCTCCTTCTCAAGTTGAAAAAGCAGCCCAAATGTCGCCGTTTTAATATCGTTGTGGAGATCCAGAAGGCTCTCGAGTTGCTTACGGAAAACGACTTCCAGGCTGGATTCCAAAAGTGGCAGGATGGGATGCACTGGTGTAATACTGATTTAAGGTGAGTAGACTGGAGTAAAGGGAAATAAATTGCGCTGTTTCCGAACATTGGTTGGTCCAGGAACCGAACTTGTGATTGTAGAATCACGAACCGAACACCCAAACTACTTGGACACATTTATCAGCCCTCCGCTGATAAATATAAATAATAATAAATAAATAACCAACATATGCACGCGGTCAAGTGTTTCGATAAAATCTTTCACGGCGGTGCTCCATCATGGCAGCAACCCAGTGAAAGAAGTAATAAAAAAATAAGGTTAAACTTATAAATCACCTTGAGATTAGATACCCGACGTGTTCCTATATCTTTTGAATCTTTCCATGTATATCTAACCAGACTAGAATTTAAAAAAACACAAACAAACAAACACCATTTACACAAATACGATTTAAAGATAGTTATTTCCTGAAGTTGTGACTATTATATCGTGGTTCGTAATAATTTGTCTGAGAGATTTGGAACAAACCATTTCAATAATATTTCCATTATAGTCCATTTGCCGTTGCCACTAATTCTATTATCAGAGTGGAATAGGAAAGTTCAATCCATCATAATATTACAGTTGTTAATTAATTGCTTTTTGCTTTAATGTAAGAAGAAGCATTATCTGTCTTCCTGTCACCGAAATTTAATTTACTCATAAATCGAATTCTGTTTCAATTTCTATCATTTTCTCATTATCTATGCAGCACGGAAGCATATATACCAACACACACACACACACACACACATGCACACATTCACAAACACAGGAACACAGACCTTTCTACTTTTCTACCTATCAACCTACCCACCTTGGTATCTAGTTACCTGTATGTATATATGTACATATATCTCGCTCTTTCTGTCTCTCTCGTGCTCTCTCTCTCAATCTCTCTCTCTTTCCACACACACACACACACACACCCACAAACATACAAGCACACATATATATATATAATACGGATAATACGGACTATACTAAATTCCTCGCAAAGATGTTAAAGTCATGTGATTTGTGGAAACGCGCGTAGGGATGTATTAAACATTTTACAAATTTCATCCAAAAATTATTATATGTCGTCGGTAAATTAGATTCGAAAGAAGAAGCACACTGTAAGATATTGAAAATGAAGAAGGCCGGTTTATGAGATTACCTTAGGTTTCCCGTCCATCAAGGGCTTAGCTTGCTGATGTATCGTCAGATCCCAAAACCTGTTCGCCTAAGACCACTTAAAAATATGGAGGTGAAAATATACATATATGTGTAATTCTTATACAAGAATGTCGTCAACAAAATTCTTTGATAAGAACAATAGATATGAATTCTGAAAAATATAGAGTGACCTATCAGATTATTATAAAATTATGTTTTATGAAAAAGCACATAACAACATGATATCTGGAAATATGTATGTATGTCCTTATTCAGTTTCATTTCAAGATTTCTTACAGACAGTAATTGTTGAAGTTTCATGTCAATGTCCGTTGAGGAGAGACATTTAGGCCAATTTCGTTTGAGAATCCCTTTCTCAATTTCTTTCCAATCTGCCTTATGGATGTTCAAACTTGAAAGATTGGAGAATTTCGTGTAGGCTGCATGTCCATGGTTTCCGTACATGGTCAGCTCTACCATATTGCGATCCGAGAGTAGCGTCGGTGTCACTTTCACATTATGGAGATCCATATTATTTGTGAAGCAGAGATCCATATATTAGCTGCCCTGGTTGGATGGATTACTGTTTGCTCCATGCAACAAGTGTTGAGGAGGTTTAGGAGCGACTTCTCCTGTCCTTGGTCGACACACGCTATTCCTGGGAATGAGCAGTTAGTGTGTCACATACTGAATTTGAGTGTGACAAAAGGACCTGGTGTGTGAGGTCTGCGTGGATGTACACAGCAACTCCACTCTGACTACTTCCTTTTCTGTCGGTCCGTAATACATGATACTGTAATATGCATATTTCTGTATTTGCTATATCTGGTCTTATGTGCGTTTCCATAAGCGCTATGCATAAGGTTTGTTTGCATGTCGACCCGGTACTATGAGAGAAGACACTTCACTAAAGTGCTGCAATGTGAGACTGAACCCGAAACTGCACGTTAGTAAAGCTAGCTTAACCACACAACAGTCATGCAGATATTATATTCAATTGCGTCACATTATTGTTGTATAATAATTACCAAATACTTTACAAAACCGTTCAATTTAAATCAATGTGAATAATTACAGATGAAAATGTAATCATGGAACGAACATTTTCTAACAAACGTTTGATCTTACTAATACGCAAAGTTAATTTTATCTCTCGGTTTTGTTTTAATAAAAACAAGTTTAGATTCTCATAGAAAAGCTTTAAATGTTATGCATATAATTACAGCTAAACATTGTGAACCAAGACAATGGTATTTTCAAGAAACTGTGAATATTAATTCTTTGTGTGAATAAATATGTGTCCGTTGTGTGAAACGATGAAATATCAGACTAAATCGTATTGTGTTTGTATGATATTATTTATTCGTCCAAGTACCAATTATCGAGCATAGTTACATATCTGTATACGTACACACACATACACACATATATGTATACGTACAAACATTCATATATAAACAGACATTATCTATCACTCTATGTGTCGATCGATCTACACACGCCCACGCACGCATGCATACACACACACACACACACACACACACACACACACACACGGACACCAATGCACACAGACACACACACACAACACACACACACACACACACACACACACACACACACACACACACACACACATATATACATTAAGGGTATTCATGCATATATAAGTGTTGTTTATATATTGGTAAATGTGTATATCTATGGCAATATATATATGTGGGAGTGTGATTAAATATATAAGTATTTATAAATGTATCTACATTTACATATTTATGTCCATATATATATATATATATATTACATACATATATCACTATACACATATAGGTGGACAAACATATAGATAGATGGATGGATGGATGGATGGATGGATGGATGGATGGATGGATGGATAGTGAATTAGATAGTTCTAATCAACAAGAAGTTTTTAAGAAAGTGCACTTTTAAACTTATTCCATCAGTATAATTTTCATTTGAGATTTCGATCCACACACCTACACACACATACACACACGCACCCCCCACATATATATATATTCATTCATACATACATACATACATATATATCTATCTGCACGTAATATTCGCGACTATGGTTGTTCGTGGCTTGACATAACTTGATAAGAATTCTCCAGACAGCTCGGTCATTCGCTTCAGTTTGCCATTTATTATGATCAATTCCTTTCCACTTCATATTTCGTTTTCTTTTGGCAGTATCTTTGGATCTCAGTCTAGTTCTTCCCTGGTTTGTATTCCCCTCGCATATTTGAGAGTAAAGAATTTGCCTGGAGTGTCTTTTGTTGTCCATCCCGTGTACGTAATCCAACCAACGTAAATTTCTATGAGGACTTCCATCAGAGGAAGTAGGCAAACACGCCGATGGATCGCTTCATTCCTGATCTTACCAAAGAGTGTAACAGTCATGCTTGGTCGTATCTGCCTCATTATATTTGCATTAAACTTGTCTACTTGAGCTTTATAGACTGTCCAGGTTTCAGTCCCATACAGCAGGGAAGAAAGTACTATAGCCTGGTACACCTTACATTTGACTCGTATAGAAACAAGCTTATTTCTCCAGTATCTCTTCCTGCCTGCCAATTGATGCGCTAGCTCTGTTCATCCTGTATGTGGTTTCCTAGTTCACTCAGGCTTTACTTGAGATGATGCTGCCTTGGTATTTGAATATTTTGCACAGAGCCAACCTCTCATGTCCAGTAGAATTGTTTTCTTCTGTTAGCGGGGAATTTAGGTTCTCTACAGGTTTATAAAGGCATTCGGTTTCTCTGATGTTAACCTTTAAGCTGAACTGTAGTGTAACTCAGGCAAAGTTGTCTACCAGTTTCTTCCGTGTTGTGGACATCTAGCGTAGTCTCATCATTATATATTCGTAACGCGATTAATATTGCCTATTGCACGCAGTGAGAAATGCAACAATAGCTGTACTTTTGAAAAAGAGAACAAAAAAGAGTACTGATCAAAAAGCGAGTAATTTGCAGTAAAAATGTAATTTTCAAAATTATATTTTAAACAATAATTTTTTCCTGAAAAGAAAATTAACAATAAATGAGGTTAGAATATTCTTTTGTGTAATATAGATATTTTTTTACCTTATTTTCAAATATTTCTTGCTCTACTAGAAATATCTGCAGAATCCAAATGCAATTGTCTTCAATCAATTAGCTACTTCGGGTTTACTGCAATGTGTCGCCATAGCCTTGTAAGGTGTTTCTCTAAGCATATATTGGATTGACATATGCAAGTATGTATGTGCATACGTCTATGTTACAGGCGGTTGGCTTGTGGCTTTCAGCTGCGTATGTCATATTCCGCAATACGATACATCTTCAAAGACCTCGTCGGTCGTTATTGATTGTTTCTGCTATATTTATTAACTCCGATATGGCTAGACATTATGTTTATATATAGCCATTTTTCAAGCGTTCTGTTTGTTATTTCCAGCAATGGCTCTGACGAAGGTATTAATTTTCTTATGTCCTTCAATTTACCTCAATTGACCAATAGACCAATTGCGTAAACCTATTTATAATGACTGCTAGAAACAGCTGTAGGCCAAATTTGTTATAATACAGCAATTATATGTAATGACTATTATTTTAACTTATCTATCATATATCGCTCTGTAAAAACCAGTTTATCTGAAGCCCAGCCGCGTATTTACAAAAGGGAATTGTGATAAACGATAACTTTGGACTCTACCAAAAGATTACTTGATCGAAGTAATACTGTTAGCCTGGTGTGACAACAGACAGGTTTTGAAGTGTTTTGTCCGGATTGTGATCCCTCACTATTTGTTCTCTCTCTTTCTCTATCTCTCTCTCTCTCTCTCTCTCTCTCTCTCTTCCTCCCTCTTTCTCACACACACTCATATATATATATATATATATATATATATATATATATATATATATATATATATATATATATATATATATATATATATACAGACATGCAGGAAGTGAATAGAAACGTTTAATTTTCAAAATCTCTTATTTGATATTAATTGGTTGAAGGATAGGTTGTCTTCTAGCTGCTCGTCCATAATACCCAAGTTTATGCAGATATGTAACACACGTTCTTGGACTAACTTCTAGCTGTTTTGCAATGTCATAAGCCTTCGAACGAGGTTCGTTTTCCACATTTCTCTTCAAACTGCGAAGCTTCCTTTCCGAGAGCAATTTTTCGCTAGCTAAAACCAGCCTCAGATTGCCCAACAATATGACAGTTCTGCTGAATTTTTTTGTGCGTGGCATGGTTACTCTTCGCAAATGTTTAATACAATGGCACTTAGAATGAAAAAGAATAATTACATTGTAAATTCTACACCGCTGAAAAAAATATTAAGACGCTTGGAGCAGAAATTTTGAAAATTAAATTTGTCTATTTACTTCCTGCATCTCGTTGTCTATGTATACATATGTGTGTGCGTGTGTATGTGTATGTGTGTATAATACACACGTGTATATGAGTGTATTTGTCTTCGTATTATTAGTTCGTTTACGTCTCTGTAACTTAGAAGTTCTGCAAAAGTTTTTAAGCAATAGACTTAAAAACAAATGCTGGTGTCGATGTATTCGGCAAAACCCTTCATGTCGGTTCCCCAGCGGGGTGGCAGTCAGTAACTGAAATAAGTAAGAACCAAACAACACAAAAACATTAATCTTGAAGCTTTTAACAACGATTTACAATAATTGCGTCATAGGAAAGAACCAACAAGGGTACTTATAGTAAGATATTAGCGAAACGTATTGACGATGTTTCTGCAAAAAGTCACACACATATGCATTCTTGAAAGATGGCCAGATCGATATACAGAATTTGTTTGCTAAACCACAGCTAAAATCTTTCAGGCAAAATTGCAAACACTGTCTTGGCAGAAAACTATAGATGTATTGTCTGCTTAAACATTACGTATATACTTTATGTAAGCTGTCGGAATCAATTTTGTCCAAATTGTTGCAATTCCAAAAAACGTAGCCATTGACGAACAAGCTGAGTGAAAGAAGAGAGTGTTAACGTATTTCAAATAACTTTATAGAAATAAAACAGCTTTGGTGAAATTTTCAGTATAGACAATATAATGTTTATTGTTGATCTTGAAAAAAAATTCCTTTTTGTTAGTCTTTAGCCATGGTAAATCCTGATTAAAATCTTTAGTTTCATTCCAAATATTAAACAGATAGTATTTAAGACGTTCTTAAGAAATGACTTCAATCTCAGCTATAAAGCTTGTAATTTAACATTCCACGCTAATTTTTATCAGTGTTTGAGGAAAAGATAAGGTGGATTATTACAAACCACACTATAAGCCGAACATATATAAAAACTCCTGTCACTCCCCTATAGTGTTTAAAAATCTGATAGCTAGAATTACTAATACGATATCAAATCTTAGTACTTGTAATGAAAAAAAATTCTTCCTCATTTTCACACTGTAAAAATTCGTGGATTTTGAAATAAATCTATCGCATGAACAGACCCTGAAAGATTGCTATGAGACACATGGAGTGTTTTATAAATCTGCACATTTAAAGCATCGTAAAACCTTGAAAATATTAGTAGTGTCTTCGTAATTGTGTATTAAATTGATATGTATCGCTTACTGAATAGAATACTTTTTTGCTGACTCTACCTCTATTGGATACATACATATATATATATATGTATATATATATATATATATACAGAGAAAGAGAAAGAGAGAGAGAGAGAGAGAGAGAGAGAGAGAGAGAAAGAGAGAAAGAGAGAAAGAGAGATACCAGCTGAAGAGCCGGCCTATTCAATTTTTACAATAGAATATCTTATATAATTTTTTTATTTATTCCATATCAGACACAATTGCGCAATTTTTCGACAAAAAATTTCTTTGAGGATTTTTTGCCTTTTAAAATGCTTTCCTTTCGTTTGTTTAATAAAAATTCCTCCTCCTAATCATTTTGCTTTCATTTCTTAATAGACAGCTCTCATGCAGAAAATGCCAGCTCTCATGCAAAACATGGCTGCTTCCAAATCCTGTTTTTTGATAAAGGTAAAATTGATTAAACTTTAAACCTCAGTAACATTTTTCTGCAATTTTTCTGGATCAAATAAATAGCAAAATCGGTTTTGAACGTCGAAAATTATTTCAATATACTAATTTGGAAATTGTGACATAATTTTAAAATCTATATATGTGTGTATAGGTGTATGTACATGTATATGCATAATGAGAGAAAGAGGGAGGGAGAGAGAGAGAGAGAGAGAGAGAGAGAGAGAGAGAGAGAGAGAGAGATTAATGTGTGTGTATGTATGTGTTTGGATTTGTGTCTCAGTGTCTACACCCTTGTAACGTAATAATCCGGGAAAAGAATAGACACAGACTAAGTACCAGATTTAAAAAGGCAACTTAAATAGAAAAGTACAGTACTGTTTTGCGTCGCTTTGTACGGACTAATCCCTTCTAGGCGCTGATCACATCCAGGTCGCAATCCAGTGACCGAGTGAAACAGAAGAATAAAAATTATATGCAAGGATAAAAGGATAAATTTCAAATTGAAGGTTACTGGTATAAGAAATTCCCATCTTAATAACAACATCTCATTTACGAACATTAGAAGACATAATAAATAATATGTTTACTAAAAGATCTGTGATGATTTTAAACGTTGTACAGCTAACAAACGAGGCAATAAACTCTATTCAGCTAACGATAAAGCTACACATATGAGTAGCGCTTATATTTATTTATTGTTATAACATACTTAAAATCTATGCATTTATGGTAGTATATGTCGCAAAGGAATTGTTATATTTCTGAAAACATTCTTTATAGATGAAGGTCATATTTTCTACTTCAGTGGAAAGTTAATCTCTGTGTGAGATGTGTTGAATATTTATAATTATTGTTCTTTAAGTATCTTCTCATTTTGTCCTTTCATTAACATCCTCTATACAGTAGCTTTGTCTCGTGCCCCCTACTTCTTCTTTGTATATAGCATTCTATATTAGCTAATTATACTATTACTGCGGTTCCACCATCACATCCTCCCCCTCCTCCTCCTCTTCTTTCTACTATAGCCACAAGAGCGGTAATTTTTGAAGGAGGGTGTGAGTCGATACATCGACCCCAGTGCGTAACTAGTACTTATTTTATCGACAAAACAACCACAAACACCAGTTCATATACACACACACATACACGCACACGCACAGAGGCACAGACAAAAAGGCCCACACTCGTAAACTGCATACACAGACACACAGAGGCACACACACTTATGTACTGCGCGCACACACACACTTATGTACTGCGCGCACACACACACTTATGTACTGCGCGCACACACACACGCGTATAAGAGGGCATTCTCAAAAGTCCCTTCTACCCAATCACCGCCAATGCATCAGGCATCCCAACGCTTTGGTAGCATTCACTTTCCCAAGGTGCAATACAATGGGACTGATCCAAAACACGTGTTTGCGAAGCGAACTGCTTAATCACATACCCGTTCCTACAGGTGATTTTGTGACTATTTCTAGCATGTCAAGAAACCACACACGTAAACGCACACACATAAAGGCACTTTCACTGTAAGCATCTATCGATTTATATATTTCAAATAAACAACTTGCGTACATTCTGTTCTCTAATAAAATTGTAAAATGCATTTCAGTGAGTTTAAGCCAAGATTTCAACTACATCTTTAAATGTCGAACACAAAGAACTTTCAACATTACAAATCTGGCAACTAATGGCTTCTCCTGTCCTCCCTCCTTTACTCTCACACAGCCTTATCTTCTCTTCGATATTCTTCCACTTTATCGTGGTGCGTTAATTCAGAGATGTCGTCAAGGCTAAATTGGATGCCTTTACATATCAAATGCAACATCAATTTCCATCTAGATTACATATAGTGTATTTATCAACACGTTTAGTGAACCTATCAGCTTTCAATAAAGTTTGTTAGCTTCACTTTTCGTAGAACTAATATTTTACAATGTTTTCAAAAGACAGAAAGATATCTCTCGTTCATAAACTCATATACTTTCTTTTATCTATCTATCTATCTATCTATCTATCTATCTATCTATCTATCTATCTATCTATCTATCTATCTATCTCTTCTCTCCCTCTTCAACTATCTCTCCCTCTCTCATATATATACATATATGAACATACGTGTAGGTATTGGTATATACATATGCATATATATATGTATATATATATATATATATATATATATATATATATATATATATATATATATATATATATATATATATATATATATATATATATATATATATATATATATATATATGTATATATACATATATATATCGATAAAGGATAAAATCTTTTACAAGAATTTTATCAGGAAGGTAGTGTGCAAAACAATTCGTAAGGGAAATTTCTATTCCCAAGAATATACATATTCGTTTATACATATATATAAAGGGCATTACTACAGAATAATGCCACACACTAGACTTCCCAAATAAACACATTTTAGTACCGAATGCGAGGAAAACAACTTTTGAAAGAAACCAACATTTAAAAAAAAATGAACTCAACTCTGTATCGACCGATTTCACGATTATCAGAATGAAATCTAGTTTCCGTTCGTCAGCATAGTATAGTATCAACATATATAAATAAACAGAATCCTCACCTTACCAACACGAACACGCATGTATCCGGCCAAGCAAAGGGAATGATGCTTATCTATATACATCGGTAAAAAAAAAGCGAGAATCTCTCTGAGTTGTTCTCGGTACACGTGTACAAAGCGTGTTTATTTGGGAAGTCTAGTGTGTGGCATTATTCTGTAGTAATGCCCTTTATATATATATATATATATATATATATATATATATATATATATATATATATATATATATATATATATATATATATATATATATACATATATATATATATATATATATATATATATATATATATATATTGTAGTTGTCTTCTTATGCAGAGTTTGACCACCTCCACCACCTACACCTTAGAAGCATCGTGGCATCTGATGTAGCTTTATAAAGTAGACAATGTTTCGAAAATACATTCACACAGATTGCATATTCGATTTGGACCACCTGGTATTACCTCAGTATGGAGGGTCATTTTTATAAGGTGTACGGTAGTAGGTAATTTAAAAGGTAAAACCGTGGTTTAATATATATAAAAAACGATAAGAAATGGAGCAATAATAACAATTAGAAGTGAATCATTGGAGTTTTAAAGTCATTTATTAAAGGTGAGAGTATGCTTACAGCTGTTTCAGTATATATTCTGGGGTAAATTTACATTTACCTCGTTGCAATTGATAGACATCATCAGAAGGATTATATGGCAAAGATAAAATAGAAGGAGAATAGAAAGATGTAGGGAAAGGAAAGGAAAATAAGTAATGTTAATTCAATGGTCTTACATTTTGTGAGGTATTTCATTCAATATATCATTTAGAAGATAGAAGAGGAGTTAGTTTAATCCAATGTGTTATAATTAATTAGTTTCATAATTGCACTTGTCGAAGGCTCTAACATCTGGTGGTAGTGGCTAGTTGACCGCCGGTGTAACCCGAGGGAGTTATCGCTATTGGGGATATCCGGTGTAGTTAATTGGACCTATGTGACACAAAAAAGACATCAGGAGGTAGCCAACGTGAGATGAAGAGATCAAGGAAGAGGAAGACGACAATTATTCACGTAGTAATTGGTTCAAGTGGTACATCGCCCAAAAGGCTAGCAAAGAAGCTGGAGGATATTGGGATTGAAACACGACGGTCAACCTGCAGGAAGACTCAATCTTGTGCTCTGCAAGTATCTTAATGAACATTCTCGATATTCTTAGGAGACTTGTCACCAAACTCCAGAATATTATCTCTTCAAATTAAATTATCATGTAATGGCTTTGAATAATAATAATAATAATAATAATAATAATAATAATAATAATAATAATAATAATAATAATAATAATAATAATAATAATAATAGTATCATGCCCACTGTGGGCATGATATTACGTTATATAGTGTTACATCGACATAAAATACTCTTAGAAATAGAGAGAAACCATTTAGGGAATGGAATGTCTATCAGCGTGATTTAATGAAATATCAGTACATGTTATTTGAGTTTATAGGGAAAATAATTATAAATTGGAAATAAATTGAATATAATATGTTATATTACTTATTCATAGAATATGTATACAGTAAACCCATGGATCGTATGACGTGGACTAATAAATTGTTGAACAAATTAATTTTGGTCCGGGAAAGAGTCCGATACGTATAAGACGTGAAAAATGGAGTAGAAACTATATTGCTTCATGTAAAAAGTATTGATATATATATTTCACTTTTCGCACTAGGGTTTCACACCAAATCATATATATATATATATATATATATATATATATATATATATATATATATATATATATATATATATATATATATATATATATATACATATATACATATATATATATATATATATATATATATATATATATATACACACACACACACATATATATATATATATATATGTATGTATGTATGTATGTATATATATATATGAATGTATGTATGTGTTGGGGGTGTATTATGTTTAATGTTTAATATGTATATATGTATAAATATATTATTTATATACATGTGTATATTGTGTATATATCATATGATATATATATATATATATATATATATATATATATATATATATATATAAACGTGGGAGATAATTTATGTGTGCTTGCATGTATGTATGGATGCATCTATGCATGTATGTATGTATGTATTTATGTATTAGGCAATGAGTAAGGAAACCAGGCAAAAAGTTAGTTGCATGTTTCAATAAATGTTTCAGTGGTTTAATGTTTATATATGCGTATGTATGTGTTTGTGTTAGGTCTTTGATTTTGTGTATGTATACAAGCATATATGCACATGTGTATGTAGTTTCTTAGTGTAGGGGCTTCTGTCTAACCGCTCATACATACACATACACACACCCACCCACACATATATATGACGACTGCCTTGTTTAAGTCTCCGCCTGCCAAATCCATACAAAAGACTTTCTAGAAGAAACCATCCAAAGGCACACGAAGATGGACTGAACCGAGAACCATGTGGTTGGGATTCAAGCTTGTTAACATACAAAAACAACTGCGCCTATAGAATTATATCCATATTCTCTTTATATTCCACATTGAACACGGTTTCGGAACCCGAAACCGTGTTGTTGGTAAGCAAGCTACTTACGACACAGCCACTCCTGCGCCTATATCTACATATATATGTAGACACACACACAATCCGTTTCCGTTCTGCTGCAATGTTTGTGTTTCTAAGTATAACTGCACTCATCCATCTATCTATCTATCTATCTATCTATCTATCTATCTATCTATCTATCTATCTCTTGGTATGTCATTCTGCCCATACAACTGTCTCTCCCACATCCCTCTCTCACACACGTACACACCTAACCTTTACTATACACGTTGGACAATTAAACGAATCCGATATTAACGCAACTTATAACACAAAGCAAGCAAAGATCAACGCACACAACCTTTCACTCATCCAGACAAATTATTTACAGCTGAGCTAGTTAAACAAATATTTATGTTGCAGTAACAGAACAGTTGATTTTGACAAGCTCGTTCAACATTAAGGCAATTCCTCGTGTGGTTCAGAAAATTGTTTTCAATTGAAAACTCAACAGAGTATTTAACGTATGGCATAACGTCTTCAAAGTCTGCACATTTTTGTTACGTCTCCAACGTCAGCAGTTTTATACACTTCTATCCTTCTCGATAGAGGAGGCGCAATGGCCCAGTGGTTAGGGCAGCGGACTCGCGGTCGGAGGATCACGGTTTCGATTCCCAGACCGGGCGTTGTGTGTGCTTATTGAGCGAAAACACCTAAAGCTCCAAAAGGCTCCGACAGGGGCTGGTGGCGACCCCTGTTGTACTCTTTCGTCCCAACTTTCTCTCACTTTTTCTTCCTGTTTCTTGAGTAACGCTGCGATGGACTGGCATCCCATCCAGCTGGGGGGGAATACATACGCCATAGAAACCGAGAAACCGGGCCCGTGATCCTGGCTAGGCATGAAAAGGGCGCATAAATAAATAAAAATAATCTTTCTCGATATACGAAGTCCAAATTGTGGAGGGGCAATGGCCCAGTGGTTAGGGCAGCGGACTCACGGTGGGTAAATGTGTGTAAATACTGCATCGCAAACACTCATATGAACACACATACGTATACACACACACGCACAGATGCACATAAAAATACATACTTATGCACACAGGCATGCACACACACACACATATCTTTTATTATTTACTTTTTCAATAAGGAAACGTTAATCACGCCTGAAAAACCGCCTGAGCATGTTTTAGTCAAATTGGCACTTATTCTGTCGACTATTTTTCTCGAACCGCTAGGCTACCGTTACCAAAACAAATCTGAGCTACATAATTAGAACTAATCTACTCCAGACTGATGAAAAGTAGTAGCTCTGAAACTAGTCTCTGGATGCTGGCTTTGCTGGGTGGCAGTGCTTATCTCCCCTGTTTGAAAACTTAAGTACAGAGAACGCTTGTGTCACGTATCTATCTGGAAACGATGTTTCCTGGGGCTAAAAAGCAGTAGCATTCTTTGCTTTGCTGGGACTGCTACATTAAGTCGGCAACAAACCATCACTTTATCTTGCTCCTACAGTATAAGTGATGCTTTGCCCCGTGAATAAGCCATATCCCAGTTTTATTTTCGGCTACACACAAACACACACACACACACACACACACACACACACACACACACATATAGGTACAATTACGCACACATGCACAAACATGGGGGCGCATGCACACACCAAGATATGTTTATATGTATGTAAGTATATCTTCACGGAAACGAGTACTCTCACAGTGTACTCATAATCTGATAACATAACCTGCTCGTAATCTGAAAGCCCAAAAAATAAAAGTACACTTGTCAGTAAGATGCTTAATAATTTTTAAACTAATTAATAAAATATTCAATTACTGATACCCTAAATAAATTTTAATGGATACTCTGAACATCTTAATGAAAAATACTCCCACGATTTTAGAATCGTTGCATCAAATGAAAATAAGTGCACAAAAATGTCATTAAATCTGATGATTTGATTATCTCTGTTATCTTTAATTTTCCGTGGATTGAACAATTTCAGCAACTTTTTGATTAATTTCATGTGAAAGTCGCATCGCTAAACGTAATGGTATTTTTCTGTTAATGAACAGATAAAACTGTTATTTAAGTACGTTCATACTTAATTGCAATAGTCGAAGTGTTGTTATAATTACAGCTATAATTAATACTAGCATTTTCAATTTAACCAATAGATTATTTATGCATGTATATATGTATATACGTATGTATGTATTCATGTGTGTATGCACGTATGCGTGTATGTATGTGTCTATGTATGCATGCATGTATGTAAGCATGTATGAATATATGAATGCATATATATATATATATATATATATACAAATGTATGTGTGTGTATGTATGTACAAAAGTATTCATGAATACATGTGTGTGGAGGGTTTGTCTATCATCTCTCTCTTTCACACACACACACTCTCTCTCTCTCTCTCTCTCTCTCTCTCTCTCTCTATATATATATATATATATATATATATATATATATATATATATATATATATATATATATATATATATATACACATATATATATATATATACATATATACATGTATATGGTAAATAAAAAACGAAAGATGAAATATATAACCGTTTTTTTATTATTAATTGTGACAATTGTTTCTACACATTTAGCATCGATCTCTCACGGGTGGGGCAAAAACAACTGGTTCAGGATCATCCGACGGTGCGTATATGTATATATATATGCATATATGGGTACAGACGTCACAAAACGTGAACAATATGAAATAAAAAAAATTAATGAAATACGAAATACCAAAACAACATGAAATACGAAGACGAACATTTTTTTGCGAATAATGGGAGAAACAAATGGAAAACAAGACAAGTAACATATAAAAACGACCCTTTATCAGTTGTCGGCTGTTTATCTACTCCACATTTCGAGCAATTCACGAGAATATGTGCCTTCAAGAAAACAGTTGCTCCCACAACCAAAATAAAATTTGGGATTTGCGGAGGGTCAAAGCTGGTAACAAAAACATGACAGTTAAAAGAAACAAGGAGGGCCGCTAGGCCATACGAGGTAATGTGATAAACGCTGGTTGAACAATCTTTGATAGGAGAAAAGATATATATATATATATATATATATATATATATATATATATATATATATATATATATATATATATATATATATATATATATATATACATGTATGTGTGTGTGTGTTCTTGTAAGTATATGTGTATATTAGTTTACGATATAGCAACGAATTAAAACTCGATATGTTAAAGCTTAAAGTACTGGCAATTGTACCCACATTTCTAGCACATGTGTATTTGAAAATACTGATGTAAATCGTGGAAATTACAGACATATATTACCAGTAATGATACTTATAGCCACATCAGTTATAGACATGTGATAAATCTGTGGATATATCTTAGAGATAGAACTATTCGAGTGTCAAACCTGAGAGAAGAATTTTAAATCAACCAATAGGTTTTATTTTACGCCATAGAAAAGAATAGACGTGATATACAATATGGAATTGTAGATAAAGAAGACAAAGGCAATTTGGAAGTTGGCTTTACGATGCAGTTTTATTTAGGTGCATTATGAAATTTGTAGTTACAGAGAATTACAATTGTTGAAGATGTGGTTACAAAGGAGATACAGATGGGAGGAAACTCTAATAAAAGCTCGCATCTAGATATGAATGAAATATTTTAGCACATAACTGATTTATGTTGTTTAGAAATATATAGACATTTAATACAGAATTATTAACTCAGAATACGCGCATACACAATAACTATACACTGCAATTTTCTCGCATGCGATATATATATATATATGTATATAGATATTCATATATATATGTATAGCAAACATACATGTACACATATACGCATAGATACGTACAAATATACATATATACATACATATATATACATATATATGTACACATATACATATATATATATATATATATATATATATATATATATATATATATATATATATATATATATATATATATGTATATGTGTACATATATATATATATATATATATATATATATATATATATATATATATATATATATATATATATATATATATATATATATATATATATATATATTGATAGAAAAGACAACAAAAGAAAGAAAGAGACCTCGAAATTATGTAAATAAAGGAATTTATCTGTAAAATATATGTGACACTTATTCGGCAGCCATGATAAAACTCCGATTTTTGTCATGGCTACCGAATATTTTTACAGATATATATATATAGCAAATGAAAGAGAGAAGGTGGAATATACGAAAATATATTATTAATCACGACAATTGTTTCGACACATCTATCATGGATTAGTCTTGGGTGGGACACCCAGCAACTGGTTCAGGAGCACCGGTGGCGCAAAAGTATATCGTCGGGTGATAAATACGGGATGGAGCCGTATGTTTCTGTTTGTATGTTTAGGGTATTTTACAGTCATTAATACATGTCTATATTTCTTTTTACTCAGAATAACATACGTGTTACACTGAAATTAATGCAACAGAGAGTACATCATATGTTTCTTTTTTATTAACTGATGCACAGCGTTGAAATTGCGCATGCTGGTTGAGCTCCTCATCCTCCATCAAAACGTACTAGCCAAACCTAGGTTTTTATCAAAAGGGAGGCATCGAACGCAGCATTCTAATCCACGTCTTAGACATATCGCGCATGATTGTTTTCCTCACCTATTCATCACCCATTTCACCGCATCTGCGTTATCAGATCGTTGTCCCCTAAGACTCTTCTACATTGAACTGGATCGGAAGAATTTGGAGAAAGACATATCCGAGCTGAACAGTGTTTAAGATACCAGTGACCAACTCAAAATCCCGATTGTCTGTTTTGCTGCCAAAGATAAAAGGGTCACACACTGACATGGTGAATGTGGATGGTTTTCAGATTATCTTTCCTCGTTCTTTTTCTCCTACTGGCTTCTCGAAATTTTTTGAGTGTCTCAATATACCTTTCACTGTTCATAATGCAGTCACGTGTAGAAACTCCTTGTCGTCCGACACTGTGCCGCCATGACTTTCTCTGAAGATCACTGACTTTTGAACGTATTTAGGTTGTAGAGAAAATGCATCGTACCATTCCATGGATTAAGCCCTCATTTCTGGTTGCGACCAAATTTGCAAAAAGTAGTATTTTCATTGGCTTCAAATGATTCCAGGCGTTGAGAGCAGACTTAGTATTTCTCTTATTGAATATGGCATCACATCACTTTTGGCATAATTCCTCTGACAGAAAGATTAAAATAAACATCTTTTTCTCAGGATTAAAATTTCAGAACTTTATGAACTCCTTATTGATAGAGAAGCTAAAATAAGTAAATTTCTTTGACGGATTTGTTGGCATGTGTCAGATGTACATGAAAACCAACTCATATGACACCATCACGAATGAACTTAGATTTTAGTTTGGGATTCTATGTCAGTGCAGAAATTAATTCCATAAATATGTGCAGGGAATATACTTATAGGTGGTCGGATATTTAACATGTTCTGGTGGTGCTTTTGCTATAGTTAAAGGATTTGTAAGCCGTATCTTTGAGAATGTTTACTTTTCACTTAAATCAGAAATCGGGCTGCGGCCACGTTGGCTTTGAAGATTATTCCCTGAAAGGTTTGTTACTTATTCTGCGGGTCTATTTTGTTGAACCGTTATTTTACGTGGACGTAAACAAACTGACACGATCTTCAAACGCTGATAGGGGAGGTACAAAAGCACACGCAAACACACTGTCCGTGTGTATAAGTATGTATGTATGTATGTATGTATGTGTGTATGAACGCATGCATACTTGCATACAGACAACAGACTCCTTCACAGTTTCCCTGTAGGCAATAAACTCACGAGGCAATAAACTCAATAAACTCAATAAACTCAGGAGGTCGACTCGGAGCTGTAGTATAAAGCCACACTCCAAAATGCCGTATAGTAGGATTGAACCCGAAACCAGTTCGTTGCAAAGCGAGCTTCGTAATCACACAGACATGCAGTTATTTCTTCTAATGATTTTTTTTCCAATGTGATGGAGACCAATGTGATGGAGAGCTAGGAAAGCAATCTTCAGAGAGGGACCTTGAAATAATGTTGACAACGGAGCAGAGACCGCTAAAGCAGTGAAAAGGCAGCTTCGGATGTTAAGCAGAACGACACATTAAGATATTCACCCATGGAGGTTAAAGCAGGATTTGAACTCAGATTGTGATGAGTTCGGAAAAGAATCCGCCAGAAATCAGTTCTGTTTTTTTTTTAAGTTCTACCCATCCACTACTGGTACTCTTTGTTTCTTTCTTATGGAAACGCGAAGTGATGAATGTTTATAACTTTGCACGATTTGAACTCAGCACTGAAAGACAGAGAAGCAGGAATCTTCAATGAGTTCAGAAAGAAACGAACTCCTTTTTGTTATTGTTCATCAAATATCTTTAGCGTGTTTCATTCTCATGAATTTCAAAGAAGAACATATTATTTTGAATAACATCGAATTTTCTTTGTGCCGGAGAAATTTATCTATCGGGTAATATTTAGAAGGAGAGGTATAAGATATTCTATAAAACGACAGAAAAACGAGATAAACATGTTCTTGTTCACATTGACAATAATAAATATATGTCTTCTTAAGATCGGTAAAATCCAATGAAGAACCAGGAGATTATAATGTACTAAATGATGCATTTAGAATAACATTCTGCAGAATACATACACATATGCGCGCGCATGGATTTGTACGCAAACCCACACAAAAGCGCACACACATATATGAATGTATACATGCACTCCTAAATAGTTCGCTTATCTTTCCGATATTTATGGGTACAAATATGACATGGCAAGCAGGAACCGATAAAAGAGGATTATACTTAATCACTCAAACTGCTTACGGGGAAATTATCTCATCTTTTTTTCCAGCGAAACAGAATAAAATGGATCGAAAGTCCCAACACTGAAAGAATTCAAAAGTGAGTGCATAGAATCCGGAGAGATAATGTGCTCTTTAATTGTTTAGATGATTAGATGACTCGAGCCATTGTAATTTTTGCTACGCTGGAGCAATACACATTTAAATGAAAACGTGTAGGAGAACAGCAGTGCAGAAGAAAAATATGGGAAAAATAACAATAACCAAAATAACCAAAGATAGTGATACGGAATCCCAGAGCCTGAGATCAGAGGTTCGTCTTACACAGCTGTCTTTGTGATTCGTTTATATATATATATAAACACTTACACGCACGCACATACACACACACGCTGCTCTCTTTAGAGCTCCAGGTCAGAAAGTATCTTTGTTTTCTCGTTAAATGTTTGTTGTGTGTTCTTACAAAATAATTTGGGAATAATTTGGGAACTTTTATATCAATAACAGCGTGCCCTGCGATTATTAACAAATGGTTTCGTAACATTTGGCTTTACTACACAGATTCTGTCTGTGAATGGTTTCGGTATATGAACAAACTAACATTGCCTAGTCTTATATATGCTGCAGAGAATCATTGCAAGTTTATAATGTTCAAATGTAGCAGGGTAAAGCATTAATGACTTAAGAGAGTTAATGCGTGTGGCAATGACAATTCTGTCGTACATCTTTCAACCTTCACCGCCCCTTTGTTTTTCTTTATCGTTAGCTATACATTTAAATGATGAATTGGTCTTTACAAAATAAACATGGCAGCATCTCAATAGCAATTTTAAAATCTAGGGAGAAAATATACTTCCTATGTAAAGTGGAAGCCAGACATAAAATCAATAACAAACCCACTAACGTCCTTAAAAGAATAATACAAACCTACGTACTATATATATTGAGTGTTATGTGGTGGGGGGTCGTTGTGTCTGTATTTGAGATACGTCCTTTTTAAATACGAGAGCAGCAAATGAGATTTCAAAAAGAATTTTAAGAATTATAAATATATAAAGTTACTTACATCATACTACTATACGCTGTATATATGTATGCATGTATATATTTTTCATATAGATATATGAGTGTGTGTGTGAAATAAGAGAGGAAGAGTGAAAGAACGAGAGTGATTAATTGTGGCTAGATTAACGATACAAATTATAGCATTATGGAAAATATTAAAATTATATTTCGAAGTTTACAATTAAAATTAATATAAAAATTACATATTTAAGACATGCATATTTCGATCACTTGTATTGATAAATGCCGGTTGAAGTTGAAAGGTGTTATATTAGAATGAATTAGGCTGCATTAAGCATCCGATATTTGCACGTGTTTCTTGTAGGGTGTTATATCAATTTTCAATTACTATATAGAAATTTAATCAATTTGAAACACAATGTGGTGTTTTTATTACATAGCGCATATATATATATATGTATATATATATATATATATATGTATATATATATATATATATATATATATATATATATATATATATATATATATATATATATATATATATATATATATATATATATATATATATATATATATATATATATATATATATATGCACACGTATATACATAATTATATGGATAATAATTATAATTAAGAGTACTGAGAAACAACACATACACGCTAGAGATGGACGTCAAATATGTCTAAAACCATATATGTTTTGCTTCATTAGCACAGGTTGAAAGTGAAGTAAATTTTTTCTTACTTGCTTCAGTTATTTGACTGCGGTTATGCTGGAGTATCGTCTTTATCGAACAAATCGACCCCCCAACGCTTATTCTTTGTTTGCCTAGTACTCATTTTATCGGACAGGAAAGGAGGAAACAAGAGTATCAATCAGCTTTTGAGTGAGTGCAGTATACTAGCAAGAAAGGAGTATAAGTGCATGTAGAAGCGCATGTAGAAGTCATGCCTGCATAGGTAAAAACGTGCTTTGGGATGTTAATTGAAGAAGTGTCTTAAAAATAATCGAAAAGTGGTATGAGCACGAACCAAAGGCTATGATAGAAAACGGGAATTATATTGTATTGTAGGATTTCGTCATAATGACTGACCACGCCATTGAGGAAAGAACGCCACCTAGAATGCCGTGCGCTGTTTATCTTGATATGAAATCACCATCTCACACACATATGTTTGTGATGTACGAACCATGCATAATGAGACTGCGTAATCATGATGAGTATATTGGTCTTCGTGTATTTGTACTCCCGTGTCACGTTGATGGCATGCGCTGCTCTCGCATAACAACAATAAGAAGAAGAATACGAAAAATAAACGAAACTGTTGAAATTCAGAAATAACTTTATTAAAGAATTTCGCAATTTTTCTAAATGTAAACATTTATAGTTGATATTTTCCTTTAAAGTTCAGAAATATATACGTGAAGAAATGTGTTCTTAAATCTTAGATAAAAATAAATGGTGAAATGTAATGTTACCAAATTCTCAGTTCTTCGTTTCATGCATTCTACTACAATAATTAAACACGCCCTCATTTTCTCAATATCACTTTTAACATTCTATGTATTTCACAAAACCCAAATACATGTAGCAGGACATAAACACAAATAAAGTTCAGTTTAGATTCTGCAAAATATCAAAAATATTATTCTAAGAACATATAATGTACTTTTCTAATATATTTTTTTTTTAAACACAAGACATATCACGAACGCCATGAGGTATAAAAGAAAATATTCCGAATGGAAACATTCGCGAAGAAATCGTATTCTTTAAAATCCCAGATTGGAAAAAAACTGAAAGTTCCTCAATATGGAATTTAGATAACGGAATATTGATGAAAATGCTAGTTGAATGTATTTCAAATATAAATAAGTTGTCGAAAGTTACACGAAAATAATATCTATCTATCTATCTATCTATCTATCTATCTATCTATCTATCTATCTATCTATCTATCTATCTATCTATCTATCTATCTATCTATCTATCTGTCTGTCTACCTATGAACACACATATCACATATACATATATGTATGTAGATATATTTATACATACATACATACATACATACATACACATATATATATATATATATATATATATATATATATATATATATATATATATATATATATATATTCATACATACATATATATGTACATGCATATATATATATATGTATATGTATATATACTCACACACATACACACACAGACATATATATATAGACACATGTTTATCATACACTAATAAGAGATTAATACATTTATAAATTTATAATATACAGTTGCTACAATGTTTTGCTGACATGCTATCCTTAGTATATCTAGACTTCAAAAAATATGTGAAAATTGATGGGAACCATAATGCAGAGCTGTTATACATAAACACTTTTCCTGTGGCATCAATTACGGTAAATATATTTATCTTACTAAAATGCATTCCAAATAAAACTGGAATAAAATTAAAACGTAGAAAACAACTTATAATTTAAAATACAGTTAATGTAATGTAACTAACTGTATTTTAACTGTATTGGCATTGAACAAGCTTTAAATGGATTTTGCCATTGACAGTTTTACTCCTGTGAAAAAAAATATACACAGAAGACATCTTTGTATTTAAAAGTACACGTTACTACTCGATCACTCTTTGCTGTTAGCAGATATTTCTAGATGAAGGGTAGTCTGATCTGGAATCTGAAGATCGTTCAATTTCTGGTCGTTCCAGGGAACGCTGCGCGGCAGGACGGTAGATATGTTAAACAGGGTAAATGAAAACACTTTTCATTGGGTTCATAACAGATGTATACGCTTTATTCATGTTAATCTGTGAATTCATGGAAACAAAGAGGTCTTCGACGATGTTATGGGTGTGTAGTTACTGGAACAGGCGCGGTTGTGTAGTAAAAGGTTTGTTTCCCAACTTCACTGTTCCGGGTTCTGTCCCACTTTCTGGCATCTTGGGCAAGTGTCTTTTATAATAGTCTCGGACTGAGCCAAGTCTTGTGAATGGATATTTTAGATTGAAACTGAAAGAAGCCCGTCGCATATATATATATATATATATATATATATATATACATGGGGGTATGCGTACATGTGTGTCTGTGTTTGTCCCTCACCACCGCTTTGTAATCGGTGTGTTTAGGTTCCCCTAACTTAGTGTTTCGGCAAAAGTGACCGATACAATAAGTACCGGGCTTTAAACAATTAATACTGGGGTCGATCCCTTCGACTAAGTTTCTTGAAGAGTGCCCCAGTATGGTCACAGCCTAGTGACTAAAACAAAACCGCCGGTCACCTTAATTGGAACAATAATAATAATCGTTTCAAACTTTGGCTAAAGGCCAGCAGTTTCAAGAGAAATGGTAAGTCGATTATTTCGACCCCAGTATTCGACTGGTACTTATTGTGTCGAAGTCGAAATAATGAAAGGCAAGGTCGGTTTCGGCGGAATTTGAACTCAATGTAAAAATGGAAGGAATACCTTTAAGCATTTTGTTTGACACGTTCACATTTCTGCCAGCTCTGCTTTGATCTTCAAAGATAATATTGGTTTCTAATTTCGGGCGTCATGCTGGTAGAATCGTCTGCATGTCGGATAAAATTCTTCGCAGCATTTAATCCGGCTTTATGTTCTGAGTTAAAATTCCGCGATGGTCGATTTCGTCTTTCATGCTTTCGGGACCAATGAAATAGTTACTGGTTGATCGCTGGACACGATGTAATCGAATATATTCGTCTTCTTTGAAATTTCAGGGCTGGTGTCTATAGCAGAAAGGAATATTGGTTTCTGATTCAGATCCATGGCTAGCAATTTTGAGGGAAGATAATTACGTGATACTAGAAAAAGCAGCACTCGACAAATATATTATTTTATCGAACTTGGAAAGATGAAAATAAAAGTCTCCCTAAATAGTATTTGAACTCAGAACGTAAAAATACCTTGCAAAAGTCGCATATCACATGTCCCTATCATCTGGGGAAGGGATTAATCGATATAATCAACTCTAATATATGAGGGGTACTTTATTTTATCGAATTCGGATAGATGAAAGGCAACGTTGATCTTAGAAGTATTTGTTCTCAGAATATTACAAGCCGGAGTAAATAACGCAAGGAATTTTTTTTCTGGTGGTCTCTGATTCTAGTGAACGGTCAGCAATTTTGGTACGAACCAGAACTATACTCACAGTGTGACCAGTGTGATACGACTCTTTATCTGTAATACATGTAATACATCGTATCGAATAGATAAACGCTTGCTAAAAGAGAACGGCAACATTGGGAATACACACACACACACACACACACACACACACACACACTCATAAAGATTTTTGTTTTCTATTCTTGTCTATTTCGATAATATCTTCTTTACTAGTCTTGTTTTTCTTTTAATGTTTGCTGATCGTACTTCAAATTATATCTTAAGGTGATAGAAAGTTCCTTTAAAGGTTTGTTGTTGTAGTTCGTAATATCATTGATGCTATTATTATTATTATTATTATTATTATTATTATTATTATTATTATTATTATTATTATTATTATTAATATTATCATTATTATATT
>NC_142946.1:7776746-7819246 GCF_046866305.1 Octopus bimaculoides
TAAACAAAGCTAACACTGGATTTTACGTGGTACGCAACAATCTCAGAGACACGTACACTTACACTCACATACAATCACACTCACCATTCAATGTCAAGTGCACTCATACATACTTTAAAATTTCATAGTATCCAATTATCCGCAAATGAGTAATTCACTTCTCTTTTACCTACAAGAAAAATAACAAAATAAAAAGCAACAACTAAATATGTTGCTCCCTCTTTTCTAAGTCAATTAGTGTTTAATTTTAAAGAATACAATGCCAGTCTTGATCTGACCACACCGTTTTTGTATATATAACGCTATATGGGTAATCTGTCCTCGTTTTTGTATTTGGTTTGCAGACTTCATTATATGAAATTTTTGTGTTCAAACAAAATGTGTCGTGCCTTGGGAGAGACATTACGCCACATGAAAAGATATATAAAACTACGCGTGTGTGTATATTTGTGTCCGTGCGTGCGTGTGTGTACGTGTGTGTGTGTATGTTTGTGTGTGTGTGGGGGTGATGTATATGAATATCGTGTTTTATGATAAAGTGATATATACATAGGTAGTCTTTGGGAAATGTATGAACGATACGCCATTTTTCAAGTATGAACATTATCAGTTCTGCAGTGTTCAGTATACTTTAATTAAAAGTTTTGTTTACATTAATAATTAATTAACCCATTAGCAATACTAAAATGCGCACTATGAGACCTGATAATAACTTGTAACGCCATAGCAACGTCAATGAAGGGAAAATATATTGAAACGGAAATTAAATTTGACTCGCCAGAAGATTTAGTGCTGAACAATGATCGTCTCTATAGAAACGAACGTAGCAGAGACATCATATATTTATATACGCGTCGTTACACGCGCGCACACACACACACACACACACACACACACACACACACACACACAAGCACGTGCACGTATACACAATCACACACACACACATGCAGACACGTACGCACATATATACTTCCAGGGTGTTCGGGCTGAATTTGACAGTTTGTAGAAAAGGGAAATAAAATTCTACATCCTATCCGAAAACAAAGGTATTTCGAAAACTCTAATATTTCAAACCAGGCTATGGTTGGGAGATAACAGCTTATTCAAAGTAGCAGCCCTCATCACTCCCCGGGGCCCAAAGACGCATCTGGAACCTTGCGCTTGAGCTTATCACTTTGGGCTTGACTTTAACCACCAGCTCGATCTTGGTGTTACAGGCAGAGCAGTTTGTTTCATTCACAGCCATGTCCCGCACATGGAAATCCACAAGATTACATACAGGTGCAGCAATCAAGATAACAGAAATTGGGGCTCGTGAAGTCTTAGAGACAATTTCCGACTGCCATATCTGACTCTTTTCGGACGTATGGCAGAGACTTGAATCCCGTCGACACACATCTGGCCTCCCGGTAGCAATTCTCTCCAGCGAGGATTGACCAGTTTCCAACACCTTCACATAGCTCTCTGAACTGAACCTAAAGCCCTTTTAAATATGCGGTGTTGAATTCTGTTGGGCAGACGCAGTCAGAATACTTTCTGTCTATGGCATCGTAGTCTCCGTTAACGCTGTCATGTCGTTATCCATGTCACGTCTTACAGAATCACAACGTTTACCGATCATTGAGCAGTAGTCATCATTGCGGCATTTTGTCACCTGGCTGGAATCGTCGCAGGTAAATCTTTCCCAATATTCAGATTTCTTCCAAGCCTCCATATCAACTAATTTTCCCCCAGCTAAATCTTTAAGCTTTGTATTCTCCTATACCGTTGACTCTTCAACAATACATCGAATATTCCAGAAGAAAAGGAGACATGAAAAAACCCCACAAGATTTAGCCCGCACACACTCTGTGCATATATGTATGTGTGAGTATGTGCGTGTGTGTATATATGTACGTTAGTATAGTCGTATTAAATATTTTTTTAACGTTGCTTTGTACGCCTTCAATATATATATATATATATATATATAATTATGGTTAGCTGTGTGTTTGTATCTTTGTATCACAAGCGACAGACTATGTAGATACGTTTGATTTGTCGCTTGAGAATCAAAGCAAACCAAAGATTATAATTTTCAAACAACTTTCCGTTATGAAGTTCTATTATTAATCGATAATTTCTGAAGTATTATTAATTATTTAAAGGGATACTCGAAACGTGTAACGTAAACTGTGGCTGAAGATGAATATCATATTTACGATCGAATGTTATTAAATTAACAATAAAGTAACTGGAATGAAAAACTGAAGCGAACATTGTGTATATATTCACAGAGATACACACACACATACACATACAAACACACACAGAGACAAACATGCATACACACATGCACACACAGACACACGCATACACACATATGTATGTATTTATATATATATAGAAACACTTGCTTCGGATTGAGTTGCATTGCGAGCAAAATTGTGGAAGAGGCTAGGATAACGCATGTAAGACTCACAAGAGGTCTAAGGAAAAATGTAACGATCGAGAAGATGAATGACAATGACCCTTTTGTGTGCATAGTCTGTGACAGATTATGCCTGTCTTTTGCTGGTGAACTGTTGTGTGTGCATCTTACTCCCTTCGATAATTATTATTAGCAGCAGAATAATCGTTAGAATTAAGGTAAAATACATTACGTCATATCAAAACCTCCCAGGTCACTTTTGCTCTTCATCATTCTGTCTGTCTGTCTGTCTGTCTGTCTGTCTGTCTATCTATCTATCTATCTATCTATCTATCTATCTATCTATCTATCTATCCACTTCTGTCTGTCGGTCTGTCTGTCTCTCTTTTTCTATCTCTATGTATATATACACGCATACATACACATACCGTATTAATTATTCAATGTAGTACGAAAATAAAGACAAAAGACAACACTAATACCAGTTACATCAGATGTCCGCCATAGTTTGATGGATTGTAAACAAATAATGTTTATGTATTATTCAACAATAAGAAACAACTTATCTTATGAAACAAACGACCATAAATCATCGGCGAGTATTACTTTTGATAATGGTTGTATCTTTTTATCTGTTTGTCTTTCTGCCAGAGTAAGATGTTATTTACGAAACATTTCAAAATGGTTATTTAGAAACTGTGTATTGACGCATGTAACTCTGTATGTATTTTCGCACTATGTTCGTATGTATGTATATACTTTTGATTTACATATATGTGCATGTGTGGTGAGTAGCTTTCTTACCAAACACATGGTTCTGGGTTCAGTCCCACTGCGTGGCACATTGGGCAAGTGCCTTCTACTATAGCCTCGGGCCGACCAGAGCCTTGTGAATGGATTTGGTAGACTGAAAATGAAAGAAGCTTGGCGTATATGTATATATATATATATACATATATATATATATATATATATATATATATATTGATGTGTGTTCGCGTGTGTGTATATAGGTTTGTGTGTTTGTGTTTGTCCCCCCACCATCGCTTGACAACCGATGTTGGAGTATTTACGTCACCGTAATATAGCGGTTCGGCAAAAGGGACCGATAGAATAAGTACTAGGCTTACAAAAAATAAATCCTGGGGTCGATTTGTTCGACTAAAGACGGTCCTCCAGCATGGCCGCAGTCAAATGACTGAGACAAAAGAATAAAAGTATATATATATATATATATATATATACATATATATATATATATATATATATATATATATATATATATATATATATATATATATATATATATATATATATATATATATATATATATATATATATATATATATATATATTTATGCTCCTGAACCACGTAGCCTATAGGATACATGAAAAAATATACGTGCATTTTAGGATGTTACTTTTAAAAAAAACGTATATTGTCTGCCCGCAAAACATGGATACATATTAACTACCATTTCTTCTGTTTAAAAGATCGCCAATCATGGTAGGAAAATGTTCTTTTATTCTCAATAAATACTTTTTCAAATCTGTTACATACAGGCTACCCAGTGCTAATCGAATAAAGATGAGAGATTAGACCGACGTAAATTTAAGACACTAAAACATTATATTCTCTATGAGATAAAAATAAAATAACTTTGTGTAAGAAATATTTGAATATGATTAGACGTACTTTTAATTATTTTGTGAAATGTAGCTTTAGGTGAATAGATTAATAGATAAATAATTTCGGTTCAACATAGCGACTGTATAATGATTGCTCATCAGGTGTAATGATCTTAACAATTTGAAGATAAGTTCACGCCAAATTTCAGAACAAAAGCGAAAACAATGTGTTTTCTCATTTCACAATGTTTTATATGAGAATAATTTAATAGAACACATACACACATATGCATACACACGCATACGAAAATAGGCTGGCAAACACACACAGAGACACACGCACATACAAACACAAACACACACGTACACACAATTGTACGCTCATGTATACCGTGATATATATATATATATATATATATATATATATATATATATATATATATATATATATATATATATATATATATATATATATATATATATATATATATGTATATATATAAATATATATATATATATATATATAGGTATATATATATATATATATATATATATATATATATATATATATATATATATATATATATATATGTATATATATAAATATATATATATATATATATATAGGTATATATATATATATATATATATATATATATATATATATATATATATATATATATATATATATATATATATGCACATACATACATTCATACCTATAGAGTTGTCCTAAATTTTATAAATATTCTTGTCCATTCCCTTGCTCTCAGCCTTGTGCAAAAAGGAGAACAAATTTAGAGTCGCTTGTAGACATTTGACATCTATTTCTAGCGTACTAGCGTTGTCCCTCCAGTGCACTTAATGATGATCATATATTTATAATTATATACTTAAGCGTATATATGCATATGTATATATATATATATATATATATATATATATGTGTGTGTGTGTGTGTGTGTGTGTGTGTGTATGTGTGTGTGTGTGTGTGTGTGTGTGTGTGTGTGTGTGTAACTATATATATGTTTATATAGATGTGTGTGTGTGTGTACGTGCGTGGAGTCACGTGGCTTTCTGGTCGGGGTTTTGGGCTCATTGTGGTAAGATTGTGATTTCGGTTTTGCAGACAAGGAAGTAAACATTTTCCGTCTTATAACGGTAAAACACCCGATCTCTCTGCGTTCGAGATCTACATTCTTGTCTCTAAAATACCAAACGCATTCGACGCTTTACAAAATGTTGTTGCATATATGTATGTATGTATGTATGTATGTTTTTTCTCCTTTTTTCTTTTTTTTTTGTCTGTCGGGCATGTGGAAGGGAGTGTGATTCAGCAGTGGGACGTAAACGACACGTAAACGTACATGGAGCCCAATTACAACAACAGCCAGCTATTGCCAGTAAATGTTTTGGATGCCAACTCCGTGCAAGACATTGTAGATCTTTGGCTGGGCTAAAACGTCACTTTCGATCACAGCACCGTTAAGTTAAGCTTCGTCCAATGGCCATACTCGATAACGAGGGGGCAGCCATCATGTATGTATGTATGCATCTTTCTTGCGTTAGTATACTTTGATGCTCGCTTTTCTTGTTTTCAAAGTCAACCTCTCTGAAAGCATTATGTCTGAAAGCGAGTGTGGTGTTGCTTGAATAAACCGAAAATATGAAGCAAACGCTTATTCTACTGTAACAAGTTAGTTACGAAACACCAGGACATCAGATCGTTAGCTGATTACAAGTCAAGAACTCGTAATCAACTAATGACCTGTCTTTAAGTTGAAAGATCACTTTGTGTCTGGCATTTGAATAAGCTCTTTATAACAAACAATTGGATTTTAACTGCCATCTTTATCATAATTGGTTAACCGTTTCTTATGAGAATGTCTCGTAATTAAAGGTTTCAAAACCATTGTTCTTTTGTGGCGTTTTCACACTGTCGTTACCATGAATGCCATCCATCATGCAACGGATAAATATCGAATTGTTTTTATTGATACCCTCGTATCGAATATCAATAACGCTGTATAAGAAATAATAGTTTAAAGAAATTATATATTGGTAATAAATTAGATCGTAATTGACAATTATTCAATTTGAATAAATTATGGTATTCTGTGATAGAGTTTAAATTACCGCTGTTGATAAATTAGAAGCTTGCATGAGTGAACCGTTCATATATGCTGTAATCAGTCCCTTATATCTTAATCTTGTGCTTTTGATTCTACGTAACTGGTTTCTCCAAAGCAGCAGAACTTTGGTAAATATTATTTTAGAGTGACTGGCATCTTATCAAACGGAAATTCGTCTGATATCCATTTAAGACTATTGATTCTTCATTCTTAAACCTAGCTTTATTAGATCTAAGATATTGTAGATAAATTTCTCATATGTAGTTTCACTTTACAATATATATATATACATATACACACACTCACACGCATGCATATATATATATATATATATATATATATATATATATATATATATATATATATATATATATATATATATATATATATATATATTATATATATATATATTATATATATATATATATATATATATATATATATATATATATATATATATATATATAAGGTGTAATCTTTTAGGAACGATTTGAGTACAAGACAGAGCGGAGTGGAACTGGCAGCGTCTACTAGATTCAACAAAACCAGTTAGATATGACAGTGTCAAAGTCAACGATTTACTTACGGAGACAGCGACTATATATCACCTCAGGAGATGCAACTATATATATATATAATTGGAATTTACAGAAAAACAAGAGACGAAGACAGGTTATAAATAACAAACAGGTGTATTAGTTTAACGCTCGGGAAGGTGAGGAAGTTTTTTACGTTTCGAGCCTACGCTCTTCAACAGAAAGGAAAACGAGGGAATAAACGAAGAGAGAATAAAACAAAAAAGCTTTTGCAGCTAGCGGTCAATCATGGCGTCTCTCTCTCTCTCTCTCTCTCTCTCTCTCTCTCTCTCTCTGCATATACATATGTGGGATGGGGGTGAAATAGATTGGAAGAGAGATGGATATATAGATAGATAAATGTTGACTATTGGAAGCAGAGAAAAATAGAAGAGAAAAATGATATATTTTGATTGAGTCATTCATTGCTACTCTCAGTTTGGAAACAAAATCCTTCCGTCTTACAAAAAAAAAAAAAAAAAGAAAAACATAGCCATGTTGAACAAGATTATATCCATATTTACAACATGATGAGATGGTCATATATGGAACAAGCAGTTTGATGATAATGTTCTTCATCATATTTGACCTGATGTTCAATAGCTTCAATAACAGCAATAACACTAATAACAAAAATCTAATTTACTTTGAAGAAAAAATTACTGCAAATATTTCGGAATATGAAATAACATGAAGCGGTGAATGTTTTCTTTAAATTTTATTTTATATTGAATATCTTGGAGAGCTAATTAAAAGTAAAATGGTTGCCAAATTGAGAGTAGTTTAAATTAAGGTCAGCGTAAGATGTGAAAAACAATTATATAACTAATTTAGAAGATCAAAAACATTTATTATCTCTCGGCATTCAACCGGAAACAATTGTCAGTGTCTTTGTTTCAATTTCATCTCATCTTTCTCGTCTACATAATAACCTTTTCATCATTAGCCGCAGCTGAAACAGCAACAACAGCAGCATAGCCAACAGCAGCAGCACCAGCAGCAGAAACAGCAGCAACTACCCTTCGTTAGCTACTCATTAATCGATATTAACCTAATCCTTGGCATTATTAGAACAACACTAATAATAATTATGATTTCTTTATTCACCACTAAGAGATCAAATAAAAATATTGGAGACGGTACAAGACAATAATTTACGAATAAAATGGAATTGAAATGTGTAAACAAAAGACTAACAGTAAATAAAATTCTAACAATTAAAATGCCCAAATCAGGGAGAATTACAAGGGCTGCTCGTGGAAACCCAACAAAAACAAACAAAAACAAGATCACCCCGATATCTAAAACAAGTGCAATCTCCTCTACATTTACACTCAATCTAGAGGCGCATGTTTAGAATAGACTCGTTCACTCTGATCCTTCGTACAATATTCACCCGCCTATTAACAAAATTACTGCGTGGTAGTACTTCCCTTTCAACCCTCATTTACCTTCGCTGCAAGTGAAACTTGGAAACGTCGATAAGGATTTGATCAAACAAAAATAGTGTTAATCTTCAGCCCTTTCAATCTGGCCTACCACACAATCTCTTTGGTTCAGGCAGGCCACTAGACAAAGAAACACTGCCCTGTACTCGACTGGTATTTAATTTTTTCAAACCCTGGAATCAAGTGAAGCACAGACAACCCTGATCAAATTTGAACTCAGAATGTAAGGTATTATTTAAAACAAGAAAGTGATATCTCCAGCCCTCAATGCATTCCGGTAATCCACCATTTTTAATAATTATAATCGTTATTCCAAATTTAGACATGCCACCAACAGTTGGGTGGAGGCTGTTTATTCAATGCGATCGACCCCAGTATTTGGCTCGTATCTAAGGCCATCAACAATCAAACACGGAGATGAATATTAAAGGTGACACTGACGTGATTTGAACGCAGGATGAGATGAAGCACAACAATTATTTCAAGACATTTTATCCGATGCTCTATTGCTTCTGCCTATTCATGGCTCTTCATTATTGCTTTTAACATTGGTACAAGTCCTGGAATTTGATAGGAGCGATCTAGTCTATACAGTTATCTCTTTGACTTGAAAAATACTAATAATTGTAATACGAATAAAACCTTAAAATTTTGGGGAGGGGAACTGTCAATTGTATTGCCTTTAGAGGGATAAAAAGCAGTGTTGATCTCAGCGTGATTCGAACTCAGAACTTAAATAGCCGCTAGAAACACGGATAGAGTTTTTCCCGATGCTCTACCGGCTCTGCCAATTCGCTTTCGATAGCACTGGTTTCGTACATAAGCTCAATACACTAAAATTTATGGAGCGGTGTGTAGTTGATAAATCGAATGCAGCACTTGAATGGAGTTTTATTTTATCGACCTTGGAAGGTGACCTCGGCGGGATATCAAATCTGCAAACTTAAAGCGGCGTAACTAAATATTACCGAAAGCTATTTAATCTGTCGTCCTACTCGTTTCGTCGTCCATGATCCAACGAATTTACGTTTCATATCACATTTAGTTAATATGCACATTTTAGTAATGTGCCATCGATCGTTATGAGTTAATTCACATTTGTTCTATTTCCAACATTCATATGAACAGTAATATTACTTCTGAGTGGTAGCAAATTAACTGGAATGTTTCATTTGCGGTGGTCTACTACCCTTGAGGTCTGCGTTGGAGCAGAAAAGATAGACTGTCTGACTAAATGCTACTTAAAATTAAATTACGTCCCATTACACTCCTTAACGTTATAGGATCAAATTCTGCCGAGGTTGATTGAAATATTCCCCACTTCATGGTCCATAAATTGCATTTATACATGGATTGGCTTAATGAAAAATTCCTTTTTCCCTATAAATTTATGGCATTTCAAGAAAACTGAGAAAACATTATTGAATATTATAGCTGCCACAGCGGAATGATCCTATTATTTCACCTGAACTAACCAACACTGTTTTAGCAATGGATATATGGATAATAAGCGACTATGTATAATGTTGTATAAAAGCATTGTGATATAACAATAATTTATGCGTTAATTACTGGATTGAAATTGTCGGAGAATCGTGTCTAATGAAAATTAGAACATGATCATACCAAAATGATGAAATATATGTCAGAGATGCTTCGCTCCACTCACAAAATACAGGAGCTAACTGAAAATATTACAAGTCTAAGGTTATTGCAATGCTGGAAACGCTTCCGTATCACCAGCAGGTGCACGTAGTCAGAAGCGTTCTGCCCCTTGTGTGCACTTCACTTAAGTGGAACAGAGAGAACTGAATTTGTGTTCGCCTATAGAAGTACTGAAGTGGAGGCGCAATGGCCCAGTGGTTAGGGCAGCGGACTCGCGGTCGGAGGATCGCGGTTTCGATTCCCAGACCGGGTGTTGTGTGTGTTTATTGAGCGAAAGCACCTAAAGCTCCAAGACACTCTGGCAGGGGGTGGTGGCGACCACTGTTGTACTCTTTCGCCCCAACTTTTTCTCACTCTTTCTTCCTGTTTCTTGAGTAAAGCTGCGACGGACTGGCGTCCTGTCCAGCTGATGGCGGGGGGAGAGGCACATACGCCATAGAAACCGGGAAACTGGGTCCATAAGCCTAGCTAGGCTTTAAAAGGGCGCATAAAAAAAATAAATAGAAGTACTGTGTCGTCAACCATATCCTACTTCAACAATTCTAAGATGGTATGGCTATCTCTTTGATGTCTTTCTCCAGTTGTTTAGTTCCAAAATAATCAATTTTATATTGGAAACAGTGCACCGATGCTTAGAGATTCTTCTGTAAATTTGCTATTGACAATATTTAGAATGTTGAAGAATTTCGTCTGTCGTTCGGTCAGTTCAGAAAATCCTCAATAACTTGGTTATCAGCAAGGATTCTACGGAAAGAGAAAACTCTACATTTCTATTCTTTTACTTGTTTCAGTCATTGGATTGCTGCCATGCTGGAGCTCTGCCTTGTAGCGTTAGTCGAGCCAGCAGTACTCACTTTAAGTTCGGTACTCATACTATCAGTCTCATTTCTCAAACTGCTAAGTTAAGGGGACGTAGAGCAAAGAAACCAACACCAATTTGCGAACGATGGAAGTACAAGTTGGAAACCACACATGCACACACATAACACATTTGTATAACGACGGGTTTCAAACAATTTCCTTGCATCACATTCGCTCACAAGTCACTGATCGTCCTGAGACTGTAGTTGAAGACAATATTCTAAAATGCTTCGTGGCGAAATTGAAATCCAAACTATGGTTACGAAGCGAGATTCTTAACCAAAGAACTACGCCTAATTCACGAGTTCGTGATTAACGAATTTCTGTGAATATCATATTCTTTGGATTTCATCACGTTGACAAAACTGGAAGCAAAGAACTTAAATCCTATCAAGTTTGAGGTGTCTTGTAAAGACTGATGCACAGCCATAAATTTCTCTTGACAGTTTGTTGGTAATTTTGTAAGTCGTGTCTTTAAGAAGTAACGTAGCTAATTTGTCCTATAAATTGTTTCATTGTGCAGATTGTCTTGAATAATGATTAATGTGTAGCATGTGATGATACGATTTACCAAACTTCATTATCTTCCTTGTGCATTTATCGCTTAAGATGCAACGTAAGTGTCGTTGCTAGATGTCTAGGCGCAGGGATAGGCTGTGTGGTTACGACTTTCGCTTTGCAACCACGTGGTTTCAGTCTCAATATGCGGCACATTGTGTAAGGGTCTTTTGCTGCTGCCCCGGCCGACTAATACCTTGTGGGTGAATTTTGTTGACAGAAACTGTCGTATATGTAGATAAATGTGTGTGTGTATGTGTGCGTTGGGCAAAAGCGGCCGATAGAATAAATACCAGAATTCAGAAAAATCTTAAGTAGATTTTCGACTAAGCCCCTTCAAGGTGATGCCCCAGCATGGCCGCAGTCTGGTGACTAAGACATTTAAAAGATTAAACATAAAAAGTAATAAAAGATATCTGTCTGATTACGTTAGTAACACCTGAGACGGTTTTAACAGCTGCTTCCTGAACAGTTTAATTATTTTTATTTCGGTTACATTCCAGTTGAAAACAACGAAAGTTCATGTTTTTGAAGTATGACATATGTTTGAATAAAACTAATTAGATTTTCGTTTTCAAACTAAATATTTTGGCGTGCTTTTCTTTGCAGCAACTCATTAATTATGATGCACTAATATCTTACATGTACATATAAGCAAAGGTACACACGCAACCACCCACACTTACACGATAGGTTTTTATATAGAATTCATGTATTTATCATTCCTAATGATTTATCACGTTATTTATTTAACCAATGTGACATTAAGAATCGTCATTCCATATGATGCTGAGAACATCAACTAAGATGAATGGTTCTTATATCGAGGCCAGAACGTGAAGTAGTCTAATCTCCTGACTCGCTTTACGCATAGAAGCGGAGATAAAATATTCAGGCCTTCAATAGCATCACAGTTAATCATCTATTTTGGCCTTAGTTTGACTCATTGACTATTCAAATTTTTACATCTGTTCAGTCTCCAAAATGATTTAAACGCTGTCTTCAAGAATTTTGTGTGTGTGTTTAACGAGGTAGTAACGCTGTGATCTTTCCCTCAGCAAATATTAGCAGGCAAGTATCCTTCACATCGTGGAGGCACATAACCTAGTGGCTAGAGCAGCGGATACACGGTCGAGGAATCGCGGGTTCGAATCTCAGACCGGGCGATATGTGTGTTTATGAGCGAAACACCTAAGCCCCACGCGGCTCCAAGAGAAGGTTACGGCGAACTTCTGATGACTCTTTCACCACAACTTTCTTTCACTCTTACCTCCTGCAGCTCGCCTTTGACGGACCGGCATCCCATCCAGCTGCGGAACCTATTCGACAATGAAACCGGGAAACCGGCTGTTATGAGCCAGGCATAGCTGGAGAAGGAACAAACAACAACATATCCTTCACATCACACCATTTCTTCTCGAAAAGAGTGAAGAACATATTGGATACTAAAATCTACAATACATTATGAAAGTATGTATAGAAAAGAAAAGACGAGAAGGCATAGTAGGCATGTCTTTGATAATTTGTCTGCTGGGACTGAAGAACAAAAGCAGCCATGCATATATGTATAGATGTATTAATGTTTGTTTTTATATTGTTACTAGCTGAGGTACCAAGTAATAAATTACTGTTAATAATATGTTTGTTTATAGCCATGAAACATTTTTCGTCAAATTTCGACATTTTTGCCAAAATTTAAAATCTATGTTAATGGGTAGGACCAATTTGACGAAAAGACGAGCATAGTCTGGTAGCGAACCCGTGTCGTTATCATTTTTGTGCATGTGCGTAAAATGGCGAAATTTTACGGTTTGGGGCAGATTATATCAAATTGAATTCACGACGTTTAGGGTGCAAAATACCTAAATTTTGCTTGAGAAATAAAACGATTTTACCTAATCAAAACCTGAAACGATGTCGAATTAAAACAACGAATTGATGTAATAAGTTTTAGCAAATCAAAACACTTCGCATTGAAATAAAGAATTAGCATATGCTAAATAGATAACCGTTAATAAACTGTCTGTTTATACCCATGAGACATTTTTCGTCAAATTTCGGCATTCTTTGTCAAATTGATGTCGCGACAGCTAGTGCGAAATATGCCGAAATTTTACGATTTCTGAAAAATCTATGCCGATTAAAAATCGATTTAAAAAAAAGAGTCAAGTGCGTAAGTAACCGTATGGGCATAAGCCCCACACACGTTACGTTTCATCAACGTTCCTACATACACACCCATATAAAGACATTTATATGTATATAAATATACATACATATAAACGTGGTCAAACACGCATATATATATATATATATATATATATATATATATATATATATATATATATATATATATATATTAACATTTCTATATACACATACGCACACGTATTCATCGATACGTGTGGGTGTATAGCCGTTTATGTGTATCTATCTATACTACGTAAGTGTCTATGTTTTTTCGTTTGTAATTATGTGCCCGTTACCGGGAGAAATAATATTTATCTTAAGCATTTGTGAGATAAACGGCGTTTGTTTTACTTTGCATGTAATGAATACTCGGAAATATATAAAATGCTTTATCAGTCACAAACTTTTTCAAAAAAAAAAAAAAAAAAAAATTAGAAAAAAGAAAGAAAGAAAGAAAGGAAAAAGATCTTCTAACTTCTAACATTTCAACTAGTTCTCAAAAACTAATATATTATACATTACACAAAAGCAACGACTATGGAAAAAAAGCACCAGGTTTTTTTTCAGTTTTTAGACCATAATATTTTTTGCCGCCTAACAATGTATGATTTTCCAATCCATCAAATCTTCTCTCAAACCACTGCAATACATTCATGCAAATGTAACAAAAAATAAATAAATAAAGAAAGAAAGAAAGAAAGAAAGAAAAACATAGACGTAACTTGAATTGACATTTTCGTATGAGGTGTAAAGCATAACTTTGAAAATTCCCCATTCGGCATTTTTAACGAGGTAATAACATTATTAATGACGTATACTGATGGTTTGCTGTTTTATCATTTTCTCTTTAAAACGAATCTCGTTGTAGCAGACTCGAAAACTAGTTGCTCTTTAGTAGTTACTCTTATTCCCTCGGTACAAATAAACGGTTTTACTCCAATTGAAGCTCTGATAGCAAGCCAATTTACCAGTTAACACCATGGCGTATCTATTTCAACCTCTACTTTTTCTCCGACTATTCTAATCTCTGTCAATTTGGTATCTAACTGACGGCGTTCATTTATACATCAGCATATTCTCACAAGTTTATACTAGCAAAGACTAGTAAATTTAAAGTAGTTACGCGAAGAGGCTATAATGAACATGAAAAACAAAAAGTTCGCGTCGTTTCAAATTACAAAATATTTCTGACATCAAGATTTTTTATTCCTTTATTATTATTATTATTATTATTATTATTATTATTATTATTATTACTATTATTATTACTATTGTCATTTCGTTTATCAGAGCTCTCATTTCAATTTCTCCGGTTGATTCTGTAAGAACAGACAGCAACCTGTTGTCAAGGGTCTCACCGGATCTCTTTCCACGATACTTGACATCGAAGTAGCAATCTCAAAATCCTCACTGTTTCCAATAAAGCAATTCTCTGGGCATATTCTACCCATGTGTCAATCCTAAATTCTCCAACAAATTTCTTAAACATGGTTGTTAAAAGCACAAATCTTTTTCGCTGACTTCTGAATTTCCTCTCTCGTTACTATGGTGTTATTATTGGTGTTACTATTAACACGGTGGTCAGCTGGAAGAATCCTTAGCTCACCGGGCTAAATGCTTAGCCAATCGCTATGTTCTGAGTTCTAATTCCGACGAGGTCGACTTTGACTTCCATACTGGGGTGGATAAATTAGTGAAACACCGGGGTCGATGTGATCAGCTAGTCCTTCCCCACAAGTTTTAAGCCTTTCGCCTTTATTATTATCATTATTATTATTATTATTATTATTATTATTATTATTATTATTATTATTATTGAGTGAGAGACCAGTGCACGCCGTCAAAGTGACTCTGCGGTAAAATATACGAAGCCCAGTATACCCACCATGACTACTCGTCTGATAAAGGAACGCAAGACACGTGCATCCAACATGGTGATCCCGTATGAAGATAAGCAGCACGTGGCCTTACAGGAGAGGAGGCAGTTAGGATTTTCTTCACGTCGAGTATCCCATCCTGCTGAAAAGATCCCTGAATAAGGGTTGTTTAAGGATGTTGAACGAAACACCCTTGTTTCCAAAGGCGAATGATCCTAACCTCAAAGAATTCCTCTCAATACATGGTTATGATGCTGTCCCACTACTTCTGATTGTGATTAGAGATACACATATAGTCAGATAGCAAGGTTATATGCTCAACTGGTTAAAGTCAGACAACTAAAACCAAATCTATGGGATTCAGAGAGTATATTGACTGAAGCCCATCTTTTTTTTACCTAGACAAAACAATGTACATAATAACACTTCTAATCAGTTAAGATCAGAAGCCATGGGAGCCACTGCCTGGTACTGCATCCGGGCATTTATTATTATTATTATTATTGCTATTATTATTAAGCGTACACCAGGCTCATGCATCACGACCAAATGTGCATGACATAGTGATCTCATATAGAGATAAACAGCGCATGACGTTGCAGGGAGGGCCGAGATAAACATTTTCTTCACGTCGAGTTAAGAGCAGAAGCTATGGGTGCCACAACCTGATACTGAATAGGGACATTTATTATTATTATCATTATTATTATTATTTTATGCTTGACTTTTGTTTTGCAATTGTACAAGTTGGATCCAAGTCTCACCCAGAGACCTCAAGAGACAACAAGTTAGAAGTTCATGTAGGTGTTATGCCTAGGGTACCATATATTTGGATTCGTACAGTTTTGTTCAAGTGAATGTTTAAGAAACCATAAGAAAATTATGTGTTTGTTTTAAAATTTGAGATCACATAGACAGTATTTTACGTAGGATATGGGCAGTTCCCATGAGCACTATCTTAATATATATATATATATATATATATATATATATATATATATATATATATATATATATATATATATATATATATATATATATATATATATATATATATATATATATTAAGAGATGGAGTATCCAGCAATTTATAATTTGTAATTTGTAATATGTTGCAATATGTTACAATATTTTATGAGACATCTTATGATGTGGTTTATTTATCCTGGATACCCTATTGAAATGTGCATAGGTTTGGCTTATTGTGGTTGTTTCTGCTATTATAATTGTTGCTGCAATAAAGTATCTTCAATGCATCGATTTTGAGCTCTATCTTTTAAGACACACACACACACACACACACACACACACACACACACACACACACACACACATATATATATATATATATATAATGTACGTGGCCGTGATTGAAAATTCAACAAAAAGAAGTACTCCATCTCTGGTGAGAAATAAATATTATTTATTTAAAGGTCACAGTAGATGCATTAAAACACTACAAATGGTTTCATTTGTTGAGAACACTCAAACATATACTTCAGGAGCAAACCAAATATCATAATGAACTGAAGAAATTAAATAATAGAAGAAAGGTGAAAAAAACTGAGAAGCCAGTATATAGAAAACACAGACAGGAAACAACGGAAGACGGAAAACGAAAAATGAAACTGCATACTGCCTTTTCAGTTTTTTCGCGTTTCTTCTATTATTGAATTTCTTTAGTTCCTTATGATATGTGGTTTGCGCCTGAAGAATGTGTTTGAGTTTTTTCAACATAGGAAACAATTAGCAGCGTTTAATACATGTATTGTGAGCTTCAAATAAATAATATATATATGTATATGTGTGTGTGTGCGTGTTTGTGTCTGTATTTGTGTGTGTAAGTATATATATATATATATATATATATATATATATATAAGATATGCACACACACGTATATATAGGTATATATATATGTATATATGTATGTATGTATATATATGTATATACATACATATATATATATATATATATGTATATATATGTAAATGTATATATATATGTGTGTGTATAGAACATATATACATATATATATGTATATGTATACTTAAATATACATATATATATATATATATATATATATATATATATATATATATATATATATATATATATATATATATATATATATATATATATATATATGTATATATATGCCCAAGAGGAAGCACTAAGAACAAACTACATAAAATACAGAATAGACAAACGGTGACACTTTATGACATATATATGTTTATATATATAAATGTTTATATAGGCGCATGCGTGGCTGTATGGTGAGAAGCTTGCTTCCCAACCACATGGTTCTAGATTCAGTCTGACTGCGTGATACTTTGGCCGAGTGTCTCCTGCTATACCCTCGGGTCGACCAAAGCCTTGTGAATGGATTTGAAAGACGTAAACTCAAAGAACCCCTTCGATGTTATTGTCTTATAAATATTACAACGTCACGTGATGGTCCTAAATAATTTCTCCCATTTGTCACGGCTGTTGTTGCAAGAAATCCTTTGTTTTTTTTTTAAATGTTGCCATATTTTATTTTCAAACACATATGTATTTCACACAGAAAATTTTGGCTATTGTCTAATACTTCGCAGAATTTCCAATAACAACCTCAGTAAAGGCTTCCATTATTTTATCGCAGGGAAATCTTCCCATCCTTGAGGTACCACGTGACTTATTGTATTTTCGTTTCCTTTTATGGTCTTCATGGCGATTTTCTACTTATCTTATTTACCACCAAAATATTTCTTTGAGGCCTTTATTTGGACATTCTCAGATTTCATTTTCTCGTTATTTAATTCCTAAAATGCCTGTTATTTAATTGTTATATAATTCCTTCACACAACAATTTATTCGGATTATTCTTCATTTAATAATCTGTATTCTTCAGGCTTTAACTTTCCTCTGCTGAAAAAAATATTCATTTTTTTTTTCTGTGATTTTAAGAACACAAACGTCTTTAAAATTGAAATTACGTAAAAAGTTGTTTTTTTATCCTATTCTGCTGCCATATATCAGTCCTTGTTTTCAATCGTATTCGCGTAACAAATTTTTATTTCTGTATTTCGTCATTATTTATTCTCCCCTGAATATTTCGTTTCCAAATAAGATCTGTTCTTCTCCTTACTTCTTTTATTCCTCACACCCCCTTTTCCACAATTGTTTGTTTTTACTCTGGCGTGGGCGAGAGTGTTTGTGTGACGTAAGTTCTATATTTATTTATGGCCATATACGTAGATATGTATGCATCTTGTGTAGATGCGTGGTAAGCCATTTCATTCCCAACCATATGATCCCGGGTTCAGTGCCATTGCGTAGCAACTTGGAAAGTGAATTTTACGATTGAACCGAGTCAAACAAAGCTTTGTGAGTGTATGTGACCGGTAATAATTGTAAGCCCGTCCGATATATATATATATATATATATATATATATATATATATATACATATATATTTGCGTGTCTTTGTGTGTGTGTGTCTTTGTTTGTTATTCTTACATAGCTGTTAGTCAAAGGGGACTGGTGGAATGAGTTCCAGGATTTCAAAGATAATTACTAGAATCGATACGTTTGGTTTAGATTCTTCAGCGCCGCCATCCAATAGTTGAAACAAGTAAAAAATACATACATAGAGAGATAGATATGTATATTTCATAAATAACAGGGATGTAAACAAACCAACTGTCATTGTCAAACGGTGGAAGAGAACAAGTATAGACACAGATACACACATGCACACACACACACACATATACATCGGGATTCGTTCAGTTTCTGTCTGCCAAATCCAATCACAAGGATTTATTCAACTCGGGGATGTAGGAGAAGACATCTGTCTAAATCGCCACACAGGAGGATTGAGCCCCATGCCGTGTCGTTGCGAATCAAAATTCTTACCAGGCAACCACCGTAATCATAATCATTGTTGTAGCCTTACTATAGCCATTTATCTTCATGCACGTTTGCAAATATACTCAGAACTAAGTTATTATTGTAATTTCAGTTATTAGTAAAAAGATAGAAAGTTTCTTCTCTATCTCAATATTGAGATTTATCGTCCTCTCATTCATTCACATCCTCTGTTGCTGTGTGTGTGTGTGTGTGTGTGTGTGTGTGTGTGTGTGTGTGTGTGTGTGTGTGTGTGTGTGTGTATGTGTGTGTGTATGTGTTTGTGTGTATATGTATGTGTGTGTGTGTGCATACGCATATGAAACAACATGGTTATCACTGATAAAGTACATCATGAGGTAGTAGATAAACACGTACCGAATATATATATATATATGTATATATATATATATATATATATATATATATATATATATATATATATATATATATATATATATATATATATATATATATATACATACACACACACACCAATACACATATGCATAGACATACGCACACATACATTTATATATATGTATACATACACACATACATATATATATACACATACATATATATGCATACATATACATATATATACATACATATGTACATATATATATATAAATATATATATATATATACACACACACACCGATAAACATATGCATAGACATACGCACACATACATTTATATATATATATGTATACATACACACATACATATATATATATATATATACATACATATACGTACATACATATATATGCATACATATACATATATATATATATACATACATATGTACATATATATATAAATATATATATATATATACACACACACACCGATAAACATATGCATAGACATACTCACACATACATTTATATATATATATGTATACATACACACATACATATATATATATATATATATACATACATATACGTACATACATATATATACATACATATACATATGTATACATACATATGTACACACATATATATAAATATATATTTGTGTATGTATATATATATATATATATATATATATATATATATATATATATATATATATATATACATATATATATATATATATATATATATATATATATATATATATATATATATATATATATATATATATATATATATATGTATATATATACATATAACGCCTAAACTTTAATATTTACAATTAGCTCTCTAACACAGTCAATACATAAATTCAATTTAATGTAGAATCGTTGGTGCCTCGTACGCTTCCTTGTTAAGTATGTGTCAAATATTACCCATACTGATATGAAGAGAACGAATAATATTATTAAATGAACGTTTATAGTTCAAAGCAAATGCTGTTAGGATATCATCAGCAGATTATTCATACAGCAACCTATTAATTTGTTTTCCCGTTTATGTTTAGAAGTTCATTTTACGTATAGCACCATAATGAACTATTACACCAAGATTAAAGGATCGATGGAGACTTATTGTGATGAGCTACGCTTTTTCCAGCAGAATAAATTGATGTTAAATTGGCCTGAATGCATAAAGTGAGTTGGAAATCACTTACGGTTGATTGAGGACACGTCAAATCAAAATAACTATATGAACGAATGTGGTATATACAATTAGTTTTCCGATGGCACTGGAAACGAACTAAATATACCAGTTTGATTTTCAACACACGTATGAGAACAAACACTTAGCAATGTAGCGTAGCGTGGTTTATAAAGTCGCCTTGATTTCATTGATAAATATTTTAAAATAACTACTTAACATGTTGAAATAGTGTATTGGAGCACTTGCAATATAACTAAAGGATTCGGTAAGCGAAGTCCTCACAGAAAATATAACCAGAGCTACAAATAAATACAGGGGTAGACTTGTTCGAATAAATCTTTGTAGGCGGTGAGATAGGGTGGCCGCATTCTTATGAGTGAAATTGGTGAAAGATAAAAGATACACACCACCAAGGTTTAATGATTGTACATTGGCAATCATATAAGAATCTACTTCGTTAATCCCTTGTATATTGTTGCTGTTTTGAAATGTGCATGGAACCAAGGTTCATTATTTGTATTGTTTCTCAAGTCACGCAATATATGCCATTATTGAATTTCTTTCATACTGACACTGGTCTCCTGCATTTTGATTCCAGAAGTGATTGTGCCGTTGTATGTGTGTGTGTGTGTGTGTGTGTGTGTGTGTGTGTGTGTGTGTGTGTGTGTTTGTATATAGTTAATTCGAGGAAATTATATCCTTATTAGGGATTATATAATCCAAAATATTCCACTGGTTGGTCTCTATCGTATCAAGCGAAAGTCATAGGTTCATGTTAGGGATTATTGAAATTATATATTATCGATATTGAGAGGAAAAGAAGAAAATGGAGAAATAATAGATGTATGAATTATTTATTTGTATGTTATAAACTGATGAAAATTTCTTTTAAAAAACAACGGTACAAATAAATTGATTACAAGGTGTAAAGCTAAAAAAACCCAGATAAATGAATCTATATATATATATGTTAGTATTATCATCCAGTTGATCAGAATTTCCAAGTATCTCGTTATATGCTAAGGAATGTATCATATTCTTCCTATAAGGTGATATGACCTCTTCAGTGTTAATTCAGAGCTCACCGAACTTGGGTATTCTGTATGCATCCTTCAAAACGAAAATGATTACCTTAGTTCCATAAGCTCTTTATTAAACCTAAAGAGGTTCTACCACCATATAGTTACAATATAATACCTTCCTTAGCATTTAACGAAATGCTTAGAAATTCTGATCAACTGGATGATAGGACTAACACATGTATATAGGTTCCTCTATTTTATTTTTTGAGCTGTACAACTTGTAATCAATTTATTTGTACTGTTATGTTTTTGAAAGAAGTTTTAATCATTTTATAATATACAAATAAATTATTCATACATCTATTATTTGTCCATTTTATTTACCCCTCCCCCTATATATATATATATATATATATATATATATATATATATATATATATTCATACAGACACAGGGTAAAAATTAATAATTAGCTAATAATTAGTAATTTCAGCAAGTAGTTCGGTGTGTTAAAACCATTATCGGTAAATTCATATAAACATAAACATAATTAAAATTTAGGGTTCAGCAGGCATTGCTTCACCACACACCGAAAATTAGAAATAGCAGCCAAAACTTTGGAGGAATTGTTATGTGAATACATATACATTTATATGAAACATACGCAGAAATGCGTCTGTATGTATATATATATATATATATATATATATATCATCATCATCATCATTATCGTTTAACGTCGACCTTCAATGCATGCATGGGTGGGACGGTAGACTGGCCAGGTTCCTGTTTACCGTCCTACCCATTGAAAATTTTGTTGAACGTTGGGGAGAAGTTGTAGACAACAAGTGTGAATGTATTATTGATTAATTAGTTGTTATTTTTTTATTAGAACTTTAAAAAAATTTAAATTTAAAAAAAACGGCGGGAACTTAGATGCCAACCCAATAGAATGCCTGGTGATATCTCACGAATGTTGTGTACAGCGAAGGCAAGCAGTATCCATCTGTTAATGAACTTGAAAGCCAATAAAAAGATAAAAAGTCTTCGGATAAGTTCGCACTTGACCTGCAGCAGAAGTTGCTTGAGAGCATGAAATTGCGTGTCTTTGAAGTAATTCAGAAAGGTGGTATTCAAACACGCTATTGTTGGTGTATTACATGAAAATTTCATTGAAAGATATCATAATTTGCTTGTTTAGCATTATCTTTACAACATTTCTCAACCTAGCCTTATAGTTTTCAATATGCTTTTATGTTTTTTTTTAACTATTATCTAATTTAGTTTTGGATATCAATAAATTTGAATATTACAATGCCTTCTTCTATTCCATTTCCTATCTAGAGGTGGTTTCCAAAAATTTGGGTTGTTTAGTTCGCCAGAAAAAAAAACAGACAGTTCTCTGGATTTATAGTTTTGAAGAGCAGTTTACATCAATATGAGTTTGAGATGCTTCAATCTCATATTGATATTGAAGCACACTTTAAGTATTTAAGAATTAATTCAATTAATTCAAGCATGGAGCATACCCATCGGTCTGAGTTCGCTTCACTGGGACGCCAGGAAAATTTGTTCCTGATTCTCTGAGAGAGATTCATTAGAAATTTACCCAGTCTTTAATAATTGTATTTGTAATTTGTTCAATTTTAATTAAAAAGTAATTATTTAACATTAACATATAAAATGCACCCAACCATTAATCATATTTTGATACAATTAGAAATAACCAAATTCCAAAAAAAAAAAAAAAAATTCTAATTATTAATCTTAAAAACAACTTTTTTTTTTCTCAGACATAAGATATTTATAGCTCTCACTGTAATTAGCTACTGCTTATTTTTCCTTATTTTGTTTTCAGTAAAATTCTAATTAACAACAAATTAACAAACTCGGCAAAATAAAATTAATTTCTTAAAAAGTAAAATCTTAGCAGTTTTGAAATTCGGTGCCAAACAATAATGTATTTCTGAGACACACAATTTCAAATTTATGAATTTCAATATATGACTTGATTACGTTAATCTCTTTGTTAACCACGAAACTAAGTATTAAACATGCTAGAAAAAGCAGTTCAAACCTTCGAATTCCTATCGGTTTAAAGCAAGAACGGCATTTTTGTTAACTTGGTTAACGCAACTGTAGATCCAAAATCGAGAAGAAGTCGTGAATGTTCTCATCTACATTTTCTTTGATTATAATGTCTCTTAGCAATTAAGTGTGATGAGAGGCATAACGTATTAGTCAGTTGAAATTGTTTTTGTTCGAGAATAAAATTCCCCCAAAATGAATGTTAGATTAAAAACAAACAAAAATAATTTATAAACAGAAAGCGTAATCAATATTTATTTTCTGACAAGGCGACGAGCTGGCAGAAACGTTAGCACGCCGGGGCGAAATGCTTAGCGATATTTCGTCTACCGCTACGTTCTGAGTTCAAATTCCGCCGAGCTCGACTTTGCCTTTCATCCTTTGGGGGTCGATTAAATAAGTACCAGTTATTTAAAAATAGCCGATGTAAATGATGAATGGTTGATTGAAATCTTCATTCATGCATCGAAGAAAGAAAGAAAGAAAGAGAGAGGAGATAGGGGAGTAAAAAGAGAGAGGGGAGTAAAAAAGAGAGAAGGAGAGGCTAAAATTAATGATATGCAAGATGGATGTTTGACAGAGATGACAGGAGGACAAAAAAAAAGAGAAGTAAATGGCAAAGTAGTTACAAGGAGATTTGTTTTTATCTTAAAGTAATAAATATTTTTTCTTTTGAAAATTTGTATTTATTTCAACATTTTGAATAATTACCGAAACATTTGATAATATTTAAATTATAATTATTGCCACAATATAATGATGGCAGAAGTAAAACTTCCAAAAGTCACTAGTCACATAACAGGTAACTTTGGTAAATGAAACGAAATAATGCTCCACTCAACACTTGGTCCTCATTCCTAACCAGGCTGGCAAATTATCTGATTGGATACAATGTTTTGCAGTATCTGTTCCGGATCTTCCGCTTTCAATTCAAATACCGTTGAGATCAGCGTTGCCTTTAATCCTGTCGGGGATGAAGAATAATTTATCAGTTTAGTGCAGGGAATCTTTTAAAGATTGTAGTAATAATATATTGAACGGCCATGTCGAGTTAAGTCAGCCATATTTGTTTTTCTATACTTAATTCATACATATTTGGTATATGATTGAACATCTACAACCACAAGACATTTAAAAGTAAATAACAATAAGGATCGGTAACTCTAACAGAATTCTATTAGGGGTAAGAAACGCTCTTTTTTTTGTCATCATTATGTGTAAATTTATTACTACACAGCAAAAAAAAAAAAAGGTATTTAGCGATTTTTTTTCTTTCAGATTTAAGTGAGTTCCTGTGCCGCTGAGGTCGACTGTACCTTTTACACTTTCAGGGGTTGATAAAATAAGTACCCGTCCAACACTTTGGCAATGAAATCGACTGGACCACTCCCCGCAAAATTTCAGGCGTTGTGTCTATAGTAAAAAAGATTATTATGTTAATTTTGTATCTCCTTTCTATACTAATAGGTCGCCAGCGTAATGCATTTTAAAATACGGTTAAAGGGGTCATGAATTTATCTAAATCATTTAACCTAAGTTAGACAATGTGAGAAGAAAAGCAAAGATATCGAAAAGAAACAGAAGCAAAAAAAGCAAATTTTATTTTTCAAACAGACGGACGAAAAAATGTAAGTGAATAAAGTTTTTACAAAATTATCCCCCTTCATAGTGATGCAAACATAAGGTCATGGAATACCATGACATTTAGAAGAAAGAATTTTGCACTCAAATCATTTCCTCCTTTATTTCTGTAGAATAATTTTGGCGAGAAAAATATTCTGTTTTTCCATTTCTTGAATATTATTGAAGAAAACACTATCACGAATCTGTTTGCTTTTAATTTTAGATATTCCTCAAGTTCTATATATTTTTTTTCATTCGATATTATCAACTTTTTTTCGGATATTACCGAATACACTATCACTTTCATTGAAGGTATAGAACCTAAGTTTCTTTCATATTTGTGAAATATTCTATTTTTCCAGTTTTCTTTATTATTTGTTTATTTTCATTTTTTGTGGTGTGTCAGCTGTGGTGTCTTGAAAACTGAATTCTACAATTATATCAATATAAATGTATAAACTTAAAATTCCTCGTCCATATGTAAGACTTAGTTATATAAATGTATATCATTGTTACCAAGTACTGTTAACTTTACGACATATATATATATATATATACATACATATATGAATATATATATATATATATATATATATATATATATATATATATATATATATATATGCATATACGTATATATAATTATATGTATATATATACATATACATATATACATATATATATATATATACACATATATATTTACAAATATATGTACATATATACATATATATATATAGATGCATACATATGTATATATATGTATGTATATGTATATATATATATCGTTATATATATATATATATATATATATATATATATATATATATATGTATATATATATAGTTTGGATTTACAGACAAAACAACAAGCATGTGCATTAGTTTGTCGCTCGGGAAGAATGACAGAGTTTATATATATATATATATATATATATATATATATATATATATATATATATATATATATATATATAAATATATATATATATATATATATATACATATATATATATATTCTTTACTTGTTTCAGTCATTCTGACTGCGGCCATGCTGGAGCACCGCCTTTAATCGAGCAAATCGACCCCAGGACTTATTCTATCGGTCTCTTTTGCCGAACCGCTTGTCAAGCGATTTTCGGGGGACAAACATAGACACACAATCACACACACACACACACACACATACACACACACACACACACACACACACACACACACACACACACACACACATATATATATATATGTATATATGTATATATATAGATATATACGACAGGCTTCTTTCAGTTTCCGTCTACCAAATCCACTCACAAGGCTTTGGTCGGCGCGAAGCTATAGCAGAAGACACTTGCCCAAGCTGCCACGCAGTGGGACTGAACCCGCAACCATGTTGTTGGTAAGCAAGGTACTTACCACACAGCCACTCCTGCGCCTCCACAGAGCCACTCCTGCGCCTCCATACAGTCACTCCTGCGACTACTATATATATATAGGTTTAAAATAGCAACCTGTGTTGCTTATTTAATGTTGATTAACCGAGTAAAAAGGCCTAATATATCGTAGGGTTCGAGAGAAGCAAACTAATGTAGGAGAAGCCAAAATTGAACTCAGCATGATCTGAACAGAGCCTGTAGAGGGGCGGAACTAATGCAGTAAATTATTCTACAGATTGTCACTAACTACTCTGACAATTCTATATCTTCTGCAAAAATTAATTGTGACAAATGTTTTGCCAAAAGCTGCAGGATAGTAATTTAGCTTGGGAGCTACAATGAAGAAAGACTGAAAAACAGAGCAATGTGATACGGCATTCTATCGTTAATAAATAATTCAGCAAAGGCGGACAATTTGTAAAGATATCTATCATTAACTATTGTGTAATTACAGAATTATCTCACGCTGATAGAAATAAGTAGTTAGACGAAGTGGTAAGAAGTTTTGCCAAGATTTTGTCGTGTAATGTTTTAATGAGTAATAATAATAGCCATCACTTGGAACTCAAACATTCATTTAAGAGAATATATTCACTTATTCAATGTATAGCTTAATCTTTCTTGTCATATTTTGCTATTGTTCTTTCTCTTTCATTGTTTCGTTCAAACTATTTCTTTCTCCCTCTCCGCCTTTCAAGAGACACTCAGAAACATAGATACGAGCGTAAAAATGTGTCTGTGTATGTGTATATGATTATGTCTTTATATTATATCGTAGATTTCAAATAATACCACACGATTAGTGTTATATGTATGATAGACACCCTATTATAACATAATGCCAGTAGTAAGAAAGAGGCAACTTGAATCGAATTGCACGTGTCAAGAGGCCAGCCATGATATCTATGAAATGCTGGCGATGTGTCAAGTGTAGCTAAACACCAAGTCACGCGGTAGTAAGGCACGAACAAATCCTGAAAGCCTGAAAGCTGCAGACTCTGGTTTAGAACTCCGACTGACTTGTACAGACCAGTACATTTGATCATTTGTTTTGAAATTTCTAACCTGCCACAGACATAAGTATGTCTCAAACGTTAATGAAAATTCCAATTGTTCTTTTATTCGAAACTAGATGTTCCTACCCTTCCGTCCCAGAATTTCAATATATTTCCGATCAAGAGCGACACCACCACTACCATATATATATATATATATATATCAGCTAAAATAATAAAAGATAGAAAAAGAAATTTGTTGATTATGTAATCATTTTTTATAGAATTCCACAAAATTTATGAACAAACGCATACTTTATCCATCCATCCATCCATCCATCCATCCATCCATCCATCCATCCATCCATCTTGGGTGTAGAATTATCAGGAACCTAGTGCATGGGGTGCTATCAGTAGTAAATGTCATTAGCTTTTCTGGTTTGATTTCCAAGCGTGGCCAATTGAGACTTTGGACATTATCCAACCATTTGGTTCTTGGTCAATTCCAGCAAAATTCTAATCACAAAATAATAACAAAATAAACCACTTGGGAAGTAACAGCATTCACTTAGTTTCAGATTGTTGGCGTGATTTAACTCCAGCGTTGGCAATATTATTAGAGACAAAACGATCATATCTTAGCAAGTATTAAAAGTTAATAGGAAACGTCATTAATAGCGATTTAATCCGGAAACATCGAGTGGTAGGGTCAACAAAAATCGATGTTTAGTTAGGAAGTTTATTGTTTTAAAGTAAACATAAAGGATTAAAACGGAAATATGAAGAAAAGTGATTAATAAAAAATGGATTGCAGTCATGATTTTAATAAACGATTTAAAAGAAGAAATCTATATCGCCATACACAAATATACGCGTGTGCGCGCGGGTTACGCATATACATACATTGCGTACACAGACACATACACTGGCACACAAATAGAAAATAAGGATATACAAGGTGCGATGGGTAAATTATCGCCATTCTATATTTTTAATTTCGCCAATGCCCATTGTTTTTTTTTTATTTTGTCGACTCCACAGCATAGTTGGGTCAGTTGGGTACTGTCTGTGAGAAAAACAGCACAATGACGCAATTCATTCTGCCAGAAATTTGGAAACGACAAGCTGTACTACTTGGCATTCGTGCCGGAAACCCCGATACGAACATTTTTGTTATAGATCCTATGCGCATCTAATCATTATGGTGATAGCTATGTCCTTAATATGTATATATCATTATTATTATTATTATTATTATTATTATTATTATGATTATTATTATTATTATTATTGTTCATTCCTCGATACTCCAGCCCACACAGCTGTAATTCAGTGACCTTCAGACGGACGGATGTTCTGTCCAAGGCTGTGATATCAGTTAAAAGTATTCCCAATGCTGTTGTTGCTATTATTATTGTTGTTATTATTATTACTAGGTAACGAGACAATAGCACTCATTAACATTTAGACAGTAATGTCTAAGTGTTAATGATGATGAAAAGTGTTTTATGACGTTTTTGTAGTTTTATTTTCTCCCTACAGATTTCGTTTATCGTTCTTGAAACTTAAATAAAATTTCAACTCTACAAACATATGAAAAGTGCCAAGTAGAAAAAAAAAAAGACAACCCAATAATGTCTTAAATAAAATCTGAAGTTATCTTGTACTTAAAAACTGTTACCCAAACGCATTTATTTATTAAGTATTACTCAAGTGCATTTATTTATAAAGCACAGATATTCAGATGACTGTAAAACACGACGAAAGTACAACCACAGATTGTCAGAAGAGAATACATATTACATACTTCAAAGATAGGAGAGAAAAAAAAAAGTAGCAGAAAAACTTATCTATTTCTTTGCAATCATGTTCAAGACGAGGAGGAGCGATAACAAGCTAATTAGGAATAATTAGCAATCAGATATCGTAACTTCAGGCGATGATTATATATTCTGATGTTTAAGGCAATAATCTATGAGGTTAGACCAATTAGGAAAATGATTATTCTAAACTTCCAAAACTATTATTTAATTATTTTTGTGCACGGAGGTATATTTTTCTGTAGTTTTTTTAAAAATATAATTTTTATTGAAAATAGAATGAAATCAACGCCTACGTCAAGACTGATTTAAAATCGATGGTAGATGAAAAAAAAAATCGAGACAAAATTTGGCTTCGGCTTAATTGAAGATAAATAATATATAGATTGGTAAATACTCCGTCTTTTTCTCTCTGCGTCTATGTGTGTTTGTGTGTGACAATGTGTCTGTGTGTGCACGTGTGTGTCTATAAGTGTGCGTGAATGTGTGTGTGTATGTGAGTACGTGTGTGTGTGTGTGTGAAAGTATGAGTTTTTGTTCGTTTGTCTCTATTTAACCACTGATGTTGGCATGTGTTAAATCTGCATGACTTAACTGCTAGACAAAATGGCGACGATAGAAAATGTACCAAGCTTAACATTATCACCGGAACCCATTTGTTTGACCAACCGTTTCAGATATATATATATATATATATATATATATATATATATATATATATATATATATATATATATATATATATATATATATATATATATACACACACATACATATATATGTATGTATGTATATATATATAACATATGTATATGTGCATATATATATATATATATATATATATATATATATATATATATATATATATATATATATATATATATATCAAATATAATGATAATAGGTCATTATCATTATTATAATAAAGTGTTTTCAATGGATCAGTTTTGAGCTCTCATTTAAATTGATATAAATACAAAAACTCACTTGTGAGTATTTTGCTACGTTTGTTAACAGATACAATATTTTTGCCTAATTTTGGTATAAAAATATATATAAATACATATATATATATATATATATATATATATATATATATATATATCATCGTTGTCGTCGTGGCTGTCATCCACCTCCTCCCTGTCTTCCACCTCCTTCTTATCATCCTCCTCATCGTCATCGCCACCATCATATTCCATCAACATCGTCATTACCATCATCGTAGTTTGGTCTGTTCAGAGCTATCACCGTATTCCTCGTCGTCGTCATCATCATCATCATCATCATCATCATGAGTATCATTGTCGTCGTTATCTATTTTGTCCGTAGCCATCTTGTAATTTCAGTAACTTCTAAAAACATAATCTGCATTAACAATGAAAGTTTATGCAACGAAAGAAAATTCTTGCGGGGTCTGAGACGACGTAATTCTACGAATTTATGTTTGTTTGACAATTAGAAAAATGATTAGTGTAAAAATTTATGAGAAGAAGTGTATTTTTAGAAGGTTTTAATAGTCAAAGGAAAGAATTTTGACGGGGATGGCAACGACGAGTATAATAAAGACAGTGGTGGTGGATGCTGGTTTGAAAGTGGGGTTAAAGATGGGTGATGATGATGATGGTGATGCCAGTGATAGTAATGGTGGTGGTGGTGGTGGTGGTGGTGGTGGAGGAGGGAATAGAGGCAGTTGTGATGGTGGAGCTGCCGGTGTTGATGATGAAAATGACGATGACGACGACGACAACGGCGTTGATTTTACAATATTAGAAACGGAACGTTTCAGAGACCGAAAACGCTAAACACAGGCGCGCGCGCACGCACACACGCACACACACACACACACACGCACATATATACACAAACACAGATACGTACACACACATACACACACACCTACACACATGCACACACACACACATATATGTATATATGTATATATATATATATATATACACACAGTATTCTGACACCATAGTCTCATATTGTGTACTTTATTGGTCACATTTAATGGTACTTTACATCAATATAGTTTGATTACTGCCCAGACTGCATACTTTTTTCTCCGCCTATAACACTTGGGAAAGAATTATTAAACGGCTATTCACATTTTTATTTGCGATACTAATTACTCATTATTATTTTCTCAAATTTATCGTCAGCGATAAATTTGAGTGGCTTTGAGGGTTCAACACTCCAAGATAATTAGTACCGTGTGGTAGTTGTCGCCTTCCGTAATACAGATCTTTCTCTTGTTATATCTTCATAACGAGTTTACATTGTTTATCATTTATATTTTGCTGACTGGGGACACTGATCTGCGGACATGCTGTGACATCACCTTAAAGGGGGTTAGTGGAGACACATCGACCCCAGTATTGCTTTCTTTTTTTGTAGGGGGGGGGGGGTTAAACCTTGATATTTATAACACCAGTTTCTTTTGTCGAATCGCTAAGTCCAGTGAGCGTAAATAAATTAGCATGGTATATTTATCCGGTGGGGGCAACAGGCAAAAGCACGTGCTCAAACACACAAACACCATACACACACACACACACACATACTTCATATATATATATGTATGTATGTATGTATGTGTGTGTGGGGTGTAGGTGCAGGCGTGAGTATGTGGTAAGACATTTCATTCCCAGCCACATTATTCCGGGTTCAGTCCCACTGTGTGGCACCTTGAGCAAGTCTCCTCAACTATAGCCGCGAGCTACCCAAAGCCTTGTGAGTTGATTTGCCAGACGGAAACTGAAAGAAACCCACCGTTTATATATATATATATATATATATATATATATATATATATATATATATACATACGTTAATGTATAGACAGATATATGTAGGTATAGGCGTATAAGAATATAAATGTACACGTATATATATCTATGTATACCTACATACATATATATATATATGTGTTTGGGTGTGTGTAAGTCTGTATATATATATGGGAGAATATACAAATAATAACAACAGACGAGGACAGGTGGTGTAAATAACACAAGTATATATTAGTATGACGCTCTTCAACAGAAAGAATACGGAGACAAGGAGAAAAACACGGAGAAAAAAAATTTGTGTGTGTGTGTGTGTGTGTGTGTGTGTGTGTGTGTATGTATATATGGAACGGAATAGAGATATACACATGTATTCGATAAATATTGACAAACCTGTATACTAGTGTATACATTACGTATAAACATACGTTTGCATTAACGTCATCATCACATCCACTAAAATAGACATGTTTGTGCGCCCACGTGTACGTATATGTGTATGTGAGTGTGCGTGTTTGTGTGTGTGTGTGTGCGATCGGAAGACAGAGAATATTTTTGAAACAATATGCATGTTTCCGATATAATTGCATTAATTAACAGAAAATTGATATACCCTGAAGAGTTGTGGATATTTCTCGATGAATACGTTAATACCGATACCCGATGCTGGTCGACAGTGAAGAATATAGATGTCCTTGCTCCAGGTTCTTGATGAAATTGTAGTTGATTGATAGGTGTGTCTGTTTGTTATCTTCCTAACAGAAAGCCGTTCTGCTTTCACACGATATATGCATATTAGCAAAAACGTATGAACGCGATATGCGCGTGAGTGTATGTGTGCCTATGTATGTAAATGTATGTGTGTAACTGTGTGTGTGTGTGTGTATGGATGTGTGTGTATGTGTGTGTGTTTGCTGGAAGGGAAAGGAAAGCAGAGTGGATAATATATTGAACATCCTACTTATAAGTTCATTATATCAAGTTTAGCTTCTGGCACTTTCTTAGTCTAAGAACTAGTATGGCTGCATAGCTGTAGCATACACTGTTTAACTTAACTGTGAGGAATGTTTAAAATATCCACGCATTTGCCTCTGTTCTGGGCGACCTTCTCGAAAGCGTAAATGCATTCATTATGATCATGAACACTTTGAAAGTATATATATATATATATATATATATATATATATATATATATATATATATATATATATATATATATATATATATATATATATATATATATATGTGTGTGTGTGTGTGTGTGTGTGTGTGTGTGTGTGTGTGTGTGTGTGTGTGTGTGTGCGTTTGTATATATGTATGTATCTATGGAAGGCGAATATGTTGAATAGAATCATAACACTGGACAACAAAATAATTTATTGTCTGCTACCCAGACAAATGGTGCTGTACTGAACTAAATCGAGTACTCTGATGCCCAATCTGAACTCAGAATGTCAGGAGTTTGAGTTATGCGCATAACAATAATAATTATATTAGTATAATTATAATACGCATAATTATAATACTATATTAGTATCAAGAATAGTTAAGCTCAAGATAAGTAATTCTTATAATAATGTCATATACTTATGTTCAAGGCAAATAGTATTATATTATAAAGGTATATAGTATATTTATGTTAAGGGAATACTCACTTTATTTTTGATTTACTCAGCTCAAAAGTTTTTGACACACTCGCTCTTATGCTTTATGCGTTGTGCTGGTATCCCGTTGTAGGAACCAGCAGTGGTCACCCACCATGTGTGGATTGAACCGGTTTTGATAGCTCGTTCCATCTCAGATATGTCCTGGCGGAACTTCTCACCATGCTCATCACTAACAGCACCAAGATTCGTTGGTAAAAAATTGAGATAAGAATGGAAGAAGTGCTTTTTAAGGGACATTCAGCATCCCATTCTTTCATACGCTGTTAGCATGTTGTTTATTAAATCAGAATAGTTTCCAGCTCTGTGATTTCCAAGAAGGTTCTGTACAACTAATACGAATGAATCCCAATCAGTCAGATCAACTGCATTCATTTTACCTCTGAATTTGCTATCAGACATCAATTCTCTGATTTCAGGTCGAATGAAAATACTTGCCTTCAGTTTTGCGTCACTTTCATCTACACCAAATTTTATTTTATGTACTGGATTCCACACCCGTCCTGTGTCATTGTTTTTACGAAGTTTTTCATGAGGCCGAGAACGGAAGGGGTGGAAGGAAGATCTTTAGCGGGTCTACCAGTATCAATATCGTTCACTTTTGCCGAACCACAAAGTTACGCTGACGTAAACACACCAACACTGGTTGAAAAGTGGTGGTGGGAGATAAACTCAGGCACACACACACATAAAATAAACACACACACACATATATATGTGCATATATACATACATACATACGTAATTCGGGCTTCTTTCATTTTCCGTCTACCAAATGCAATCACAAGCCTTTTGTCGGCCGATTATATTAGGAGATACTTGCTCTAGGTGCCACACAATGGGATTGAACACGGAACCATGTGGCTAGGAAGCAAGCTTCTTACCACTCAGCCATGTCTGGCCGTAGTTTAAATAACTGAAACAAATAAAAGATATGAATTCTATTAATTTGAGTGTCGTATTTTATAGAACTATTCGGAAAACCTCATGTTAACAGGAAAATATTCTACCAAGGAGTTTGTAGTAATAAAATCGTTTTATTTAGTGACAGACGATTTTAGTTTTCTTCTACTTAACATTACGAAGAACAGAGCTTGAAAGAATTATGAATTTCTAAAAAACATGACACCTTCAGGGACCACAAGAAACAGTTTACGATGTTATAGAGTTAGAATGAAAGATGTTTGGAAGCAGCTAGCACATGGGTAGTAAACAAAAGTACATCAATGGAAATCAAAGCAATATGTGGTTTTGTATGATTGCTCAGTACGTGATAAAACTTTAGAATTCTATATTTTCTTCGGTAAAGCATTATTAATTTCTAAATAGAGTGAACTTTTTTTCCTTTTCAAATTGTACGAACAGAAAATATCTCTCCATGCATCTTTTCACATAACATTTAAAGAAAAGATACCAGATTAATAAAAGGAAAAATAACTCTTAAGTAGCATGTCTAATGGGGAAAATCACTCAGAAATCCCTCAGGCATATCATTGAGAAGAACAATGTGAACAAAAATCTCTGTTGTAAAATAACAGAAGCGTTCATACGGGATAAGCGAGCATTTTGTATGCATATAGTTACCTGTGAGTATGTATCTGCCGCCATACCGCTTTATCAAGCATGCATATCTCTGTCAACTTACACACATATATACATAAATATATATGCACACACATATGTATATATATATATATACATATATATATATATATATATATATATATTTATATAATGTATATACACATGTATATGTATGCATATCAATATGCATACATGCATGTACGTATACATGTATATATGTATACACACACATATATGTTCATATATATGTAAATACATAATATAGATACCTATCTATATACATAAATATGTGCAAATATACATATATATATGTAGGCATATACCTATATATAATCATATCTGTGTGTTTATGCATATATATATATATATATATATATATATATATATATATATATGTATATATTTATGCATATGTAATATGTATATATGTGCGCATATATACATATCTATATTGAAATATATGTACATATATACATACATATATACATACAAATCAAATCAACGCTGGACTGTTAGTGTAAAATCGTAGCGAACAAAAAACAAAAGGAAAAATTCAGAAATGTCTCCATGAATTCCGAGAGTGTATATATGAAACCACGCAGGCGCCACGTCCTTTCAAGTATGCGACTGGGATGGTCTGGAGACTTCGAGTATGCATTTAGGAAATTTATTGATCCACACTCGCTGTGAAAACAAAAACTAATACAAAAAACCCCCCAAAATATGTTAAAAAACAAGATAAAGCTAGATCACAGTTGATGATACGTCCGTCCCTCCATACATACATACATACATACATACAGGCATACATACATAAAGCTGAAGATCAGTGAATGTTAACATAAATCTAAAGAGCAGTGAAAAAGGGAACACCTACGCTGAACGATTGTGAAATCTGCAGTTACTCTCTGCAGATTACAAGTTCAGGTTTATACCTGTAATTATTGGGGCTCTGGGATATGTAGCACACTGCCTAAATGACAGTCTTGAGAAAGTAGGCTTCTCAAAACCAGAAAGGAGAAACCTAATTCGAAGACTACAGATTGAATCTATTGCTGGAACTGTAAAAATCTGTAAAACTTTCCAGAAGTTAATCATTCAAATATATATGAGCATGTCCAGATATGTATTATGAGAATACATATATATACGCACACTCACATCACTATCTATCTCTGTGTACATATATATATATATATATATATATACTTATATATAGACATTTATTGAACAGCCCTATAGTGAAGCATAAAGAATAACATTTATGAGCCGACATTTGGTTTTAAACGAGTGTAAGGACTTGTGAAACGTACATGTACATGAGCAGAGGCTAGAGCAGAAATGTGACGAAAGTAATAATTGAAAAATACCATCGTTTGTGTTTTTATCATGTGTTGTGATTCATATGTATATATCTCATTTTCGTAAGCAAAGAGCCATTATTTTCGAAATAGAGCAAGTTATGTTTGTTGTAGAAATACTGCTACATGTATCTTTTCACATGTCAGATGCTGACTAACTTACGCAAGTACACGGGGCACTAACACACGTATGCGTGTGGGTATATACGTGTATGTAGTAATGTGTGTATGCCTACATGTATATATATATATATATATATATATATATATATATATATATATATGTATATTTTCACACACACTCACGTACACACACACTCACACACACACACACATATATATGTACATATAGATATTATATATATATGTGTGAGTGTGTGTGTGTGTATCTTTGTCTGTGATGAATAACGATTGCGAGTGTTACTTAATAACGAAAAAATATACTAGAAAAATTGTACTCACAATTTGCATGTGAACATAACTAAACAATGGAGAAGAATATCTGCAGGAGGAAAAAAATGGATAATTGAGGAAATCGTGTTATATATGAAAGAAACAAAGGAGTAGAGGAAAAAATATATAGAGAAAGAAAAGAAACGAACCTCAAGATAGATAAAATATCGTAAATAAAGCTGTTTTTTGTTAATGTAGAAAAGGAAAAAATAAAAAAATCGTTCGTTGATGAAGGGAACCAATTCGCAAAATCTAATGCCAAATGTAAATCTTTAGACATTTATTGCAAAATAAATGAGATCACAAGGAGGAAGTGCTTGAGTAAACAAAACAGAAACTTTAGGTACAAACATGGATGCATACTGTTTGAGCATAATATTTCATGTAGGATCCTTTGAATAGATTAAAAGTACTGTGCAATCAGGAGAACAGCCTTCTTCTGTTCCTGTTTGAAGGCGCTAATCCAAGCAAAACCTTAAAACCAGTTGGAAAGAATAAAGAAAATGAAAGCTGAGAAGACAAATGGAGCAGATAAAAATTATAATAGGAGAAGCATGAACATCATTATATTACTACAGTTTAGATGTAATAAAAGTATTGTGTAATGTAATACGTGAGAATGGTCAGAAGAAACCAAAAATGAAAGACCTTTGTTCATATTTGTAAAGAGACTAAAATCTAAAGGGTTTAGAACTGTTAGCGCAGTGAATCATGTGGTTAAGCTATTGGTGGAAAGCATTTAACAAAGAATTACATTGAGAACAATCGAAGGCATAAGTCGGCCGTAAAATGTTTCTGCAAAAACAATGGCGAAATATATTGGGAACATTTAACAGAAAGAATGAAGAAATGAGTCAACTGCAAAGGAATGAGAACGTGTGATGAGATATTCAGCAGCGGAACTATGTGTAGAAGAACTCCGGGGATAAAACAAGGTGTTTTCATACATGCGTAATGCAATCCGCGTAGGTATTTGTAAGAGGAAATAATGTATAGATGATCGAACGGTGATTGGAAATCAAGATATGCAAGAAAGAACTCCAAATAATTACAGGTTATGACGAGAGCAAAAAGCAGAACTGAGAACTGAGAACTGAATGGGCTTCAAACTTTCACCTTGTCTTTTGCTTTAATCATGAGACTGCGTCCTTGATGTGGCATCACCTTGAAGGGATTTGGGCGAACAAATCGACCACAATACTTACGTTATTATTAATTCTAATACTTTTTCTCTTGGTTCTATTGCCGAACCGCTAGATCACAGGGACGTTAACAAACCGATATTGGTTTATCAAGAGAATGTGGGTGATAAATACAAACACAACGATATACGCACAAGCGCCGATAATTCAGACGCGTTTTTCTTTCTCCCTTTTTTCTCTCTCCGTCTGTTTTCTGTCCTCGTTTCTATATATGTATAGAGAGAAAACCATAGTTGTCACTAAATATGACTACGGTGTTGGAAACACCTACATTGCTAGAAATAAGAGCTAAAATGATCTAATGCTGTAAACGAAGCAGGTAATTGTGTACATAGATTGTAGTCCTCAGGAAACATCGATGGAGAAATGCTTATACTGATAGATGGATAGATAGATAGATTTACACAACAGACATCAACATAGTTTCCGTCTACCAAATTCATTTACAAAACTTTGATCGGTCTGGTGTTAAATTAGAAGACACGAGCCCAAGACGCCGATTGAGCTTCCTAACTGCACAGACATGCATGTGTCTTACAGGGACGTGTACTATAGTCTAGCTTATTTAACAAATACAGTTAGAAGCAGAGTGAAAATGCTAGCAGTGAGAGTATGAAGGATTACCATCGACAACTTTAGATTTGTACACGATTCTGACTTATTAACTATCGAACAGATATGACCTTAAGAATATTGCAACCATAGGAAATGTCAAAGAAGAGTCTGATGAAATGGAAATGCAGAGGAAATAAAATCAATACTAATCAACAAGAGAACAACTATCCTCAAAAATATATATTGCAATCGAGGAAAAACCGATTAAATAGACACCGAAGATATTATACTTGGGATATATGTAATCATTAATATGACGCAGGAACGAAAGGGATTGAATGTTACTTGGAAACATATATATATATATATATATATATATATATATATATATATATATATATATATATATATATATATATATATATATATACATATAAGGTCAGATGTACTCATATCGTGAATCGTTAATATCGAAAGCAGGAAAACATGATTAAAACGTTACGTTTGGTCAATGCTATTATACAGAGATGAAATTTGCGTATTAACGAAGGTGTTGTCAAACGGGTTATAAACGAAGGAGGTATGGTATTTTTAAGACGTTTTTGACAAAATCACGAAACGGGACTGCAGAAAAATGATGACATATTAAGTATGGCAAAATCTAACAAGATTTTATTTCATTGCATAATAGAGAAGAATGAAAATTAAAGTATTTCACTCGCCTAAGTAGCAAACATGTATAACAGAGAGAAAACCAAAAGAGAAATCGGCAGAGGAAAAGATTAGAATTATGCTGGTGGATAATATCAGACTTGGCATAGACTTAATAGAGATTTAACCTCTTAGAACAACAAAAGACACAGATATGGTCATCCATGATATCTTTCTTAGTGACATAGGACGATAGATGTTCATGAGGAAGTAAGTATACATGTATCCATGTATGAATGGATGTACGTCTATCTATCTATCTATCTATCTATCTATCTATCTATCTATCTATCTATCTATCTATCTATCTATCTATCTATCTATCTATCTATCTATCTATCTAACTAACTACTTATCCATATATATATATATATATATATATATATATATATATATATATATATATATATATATATATATATATATATATATATATATATATATATATATATATATATATATATATATATATGTAAACAATATATGAGTATATGCATATATATGTACATGTATGTACATACCTTCATCTACATGTACATATAGATACATATCTGGGTACATGACGTTGCAAAAAAACATGGACAAAATGATAAACAAGGCCTTTTGCCTGGCGTGCTAACGATTCTGCCTGTTTCCGTGGAGATTAAAATCATGTTTACATGTTTGCATTAATATGCATGTTATACTACATAGAATAAAGTTGTATATTCAAAAATGAATGCAAATAGATAAGCTGGATCATTGAATCACCAGAAAATCATGGTCACACTAACTCTGAATATGCTTAATGAAAACAGAGATTAGAACGTGTAAAGGGAAAAGTTTTATATTTCAAGCACAACGCCCATCATCAGATGTAAACCATTCTCTCATCGTTGTAAAATTGTCGTAGCGAAGGCATATTAAACGACATGTGTTGTAGTCTGTTTGAAATATTGTGTTAAAGAAGAGAAACAAATACGCGTGTGTGTGTGTGTGTGTGTGTGTGAGTGTGTGTGTGTGTGTGTGTGTGTGTGTATGATTGCGATTGTATGACTTCGGAAAAACGTTTTGTGAAGGTTGATTTACAAGTAAGTGAACGTGTGCGTGTATGTGCGTGCGATTTTATGGCTTCATAGAAATTTTGTGTGGAGATTGACACGTGTAGGAGGACAAATATGCAGAGGAAAACAGAAAGAAAAAAAAAGGAGGCAATGTGAAGAATACAAGGTAAAGGCGAAGAAATTAGAAATGATAGGAGAGCAGTGAGAGGCAAGGAGTACATGTAGGAGTTGAAAACGTTGAGCCTGAACTAAGGTATACGTAGAGTAAGGAAGCAGAGAGAGAGGGTAAGAAGATTCGCAAAATCACCGAGAGACCAGAAAATTTAATAATATTTAATTGAATCAACCTTATGTAATTTAAATACAGAAAGGTTATTAGATTTTTCACCCTCTTCGTGACTTCTGGGTCACGCTGTAAATATATAAACACACGCAAAGGCACATATGTACGTTTGTACATATACACATATGTGTATGCGTGATGGTTAATATATACATACATATATATATATGTGTAGATATATATATATATATATATATATATATATATATATATATATATATATATATATATATATATATATATATATATATATATATATATATATATATATATATATGTATATATATATATATATATACATACATATATATTATAATATGCATACATACATTTATATAAATATATATATTAATAAATTATTATACATATATTATATATAGATATAAAGATACATACGTACGTACGTACGTACACACGCACACACACACACACGTGTGTGTGTGTGTGTGTGCGTGTGTATGTGTGTGTTTAGCTTCTCGAATCCAAGAAACACGGTCTCCTTTGCTAAACAATCTACATAGATTATTTGGTTATAGGGATTAAATGTTTGTGCTGCATATATACATACATACATACATACATATATACATACATACATACATATATATATGATATGTGTGAGTGTGTGTTAGTGTGTGTGTTTATATGTGTGGACATGTGTGTATGTGTATATGTATCTGTTTGCGCATATTTGTTTGTATAGAGACATAATTATATGCATTTGTGTATTTGTGTACATGAGTGGAAACAAATATCTTTTCTTTTTCATTTATTATTTTTGTGTGTGTTTTTCTTGTCATTTTGTCGCCAAAGGAATTAATACTTATCGATCTCTTATTTCTGTTTTGTTTTGACGTCATTTTGGGAATATTCTCATTCGAGTGATACGATTAAATTAAAAATATCGTATCATCAGAATATCTTTCTTTACAAATGTATATCATCGTTTCAGCAGATAATGTTACTTAGCAACCAAAATTTAAGCAAGAGAT
>NC_142946.1:7821746-7824246 GCF_046866305.1 Octopus bimaculoides
ACACACACGCTCACTCATCCATAATAAAAGGGGCTAAACAACAGAGAAGTAGATACAAAAAATAAAAGAAATGGAATTGAGCACATATGTATGTATGTATATATATGGAGGTGTATAGGTACGTAGGTACGCACGTAGGTGGGTACGTACGTATGTATGTATGTATGTATGTATGTATGGATGGATGGATGGATGTGTATGTGTGTGTATGTATATCATAGATATTAGCAATCAAAGAAACCAGACAAATGATCGTTCTTAATTAGCGATAAATAGGTCTGACGTTATAAAAAGCGATAAAGATTTTTCTGAACAAAAGAACTATTACTCCAATAACTAGTTAAACAGTACACAGACATCAATGCCACGTTAATAACCACTGAGGTAGATTTTGATGGTTTGGGTAGAGGAGGCGGTCGGAATGGTATAGGTAAGAGGGTTTGTGGCTATACAAGAGGCGCAGGTGCGGCTGTGTGGTGCGTAGTTCACTTCTCAAAAATAACAGTTCTGGTTTCAGTCTCACTGCGCGGTTGTTTGAGCAGTGCATTTTACTATACCCGAGCATAGCCTTGTGAGTGGATTTGATTGACGGAAACTGGAAGAAGCCTGTTATATATATATATATATATATATATATATATATATATATATATTTAATGAATGGAGTAAACGCATATTATAACTGCATACTTTTATTCCGACATATGTTTCGAAGAATTACAATTTATGCGATCCATAGGAATCGGCGATGTTAAAAATGTAAACTTCTCCTCAGGGAAATGTATGGGAACCAGCTTAAAGGTAAGACATTATAAACGAATATGAGAACTATAGTCGGAGAAGGTTATAACGTAATAATAATAATATATATATATATATATAAATATAACGGGTTGCACACACATGTATATATACATACATATGTACTTGTATACGTATATGTTTGTATGCCTTTGTCGCCCACAACCAATTTACAACCGGTCGAGGGTTATTTACATCTCCGCAAAATTAAGTATCTGAGCCTATTTGTCCGACTAAATCTCTTAAGGTGGTTCTCTAGAATGGAAGCATTTCATTGACTGAAACAAGCTGGAGTTAAAAGCCTAATGCACTTAGAAATGTCAAAAAAAAATGGAATAAATATCAAGTACTAAATACATTTTATTATTTCTGTCAAGCTAAGGCAGTGAGCTGACAGAATCATTGGCGCGCCGGGCGAAATGCTTAACGGTATTTCGCCAGTCGCTACGTTCTGAGTTCAAATTCCGCATTCACTATTCACCAGTTACCCAATTGGGTCGATGCAATATGGTGAATCCCCTCCCCCAAGCTGCCCTTTCGGCAAAAGTTTGAAATCATTACATTTCTGCTAATAAGTTTACAAATGAATTCGTTTTCTTTCTCTCCCTCACGACACACACACACACACACGCACACACGCACACACGCACACACATATATATATGTTTGTGAGTGTGGTATGTGTATGTGTGTATAAGTAATTGATATCTTCGTTCATTAAAATTTCCCATTTAATGGTTGTCTAATCATAATAAATTCAGCTACCTGATAATTAACTCTAATTAGGCGAAATAATTGACAGGTCTAACGTTTTTAATTTCACCGAGTCATATCTATAAGATATGCGATTTAAAAAAGATGATTCTGTTTTATGGAAAGATTAACAGATATTAACATAATTCCTTGTATATTAAAATGCATCATAACCAATTAATGGTGTCGAGGTGTCTTAATGAATAAACCGTTAGCCTGTCGGACAAATATCTTCCGCATCTTCGCTTTCTAAGTTCAAAATTCCAGTGAGGTCGATTTTTCCGTTCATACTTTCGGTATCGATAAAATACGTACTAGGTCGATAAAACAAGTGTCAGCAGAGCAATGGAATCGATGTAATCGATGTATCCTCTTCCTCTGAAATCGTTAGCCTTGTGCCAACATTGAAGTTAAATTAATAAATTTGGTACGAAAGTTATTTTATAAAGAAAAGAAAGAAAAAATATAGAAATTTTAATGGTTATCATATTTCAAAGAATTATTTTTGTATCATTTCTTCTACCTATGGGCATCGGAGCATGACAGTTGTGATTTAGTTACTTATAATTCGAAGGAAACGTCAATCATTTGATAAAAGCGAGGCGTTTCCTTTGAAGGTGATTTATCGACACATTTCACCTATCTTTATCATTGTTGTTCCTAAAGGCAGGGTATTAGGATGCTTTTCCAGTCCACTGCTTGCTGTAGAGCTGATAGTGCTGAACAAAAGACAATATCAGATATATTTTGTGTGCATTCGTTCTGAGGGACGATGGCTACTCAACTTCATTGATTTATTTGTAAAGACACTCCGTTTGAAACTGAAGATCTCACAATGACAATGATAAATAAGTTTTTTGCCCGGCAGGGGATGTGGAAATGCATGTCGGAAGCCCCCATTTGAAGTGCTACAAAGCACACTTGTTTCTATGCATCTAATGGAATA
>NC_142946.1:7834246-7864246 GCF_046866305.1 Octopus bimaculoides
TGCATACGTTCGTATATGTAAGTATTCGTATGTTGTATATATATATATATATATATTTCTATTTATGTGCTATCTGAGTATATTACACTGATGAAGGCAAGGCATTTCGTATGCAGAGCCAGAAATCCGGGATCTGCACTTATCTAGTAATATATATATATATATATATTTGCGCTGCGACCAATGCAGAAGGCCGACCGTATCGTCGCGACCGGGGGGCGAGCACGGGTATACATGCATACATATATATATATATATATATATATATATATATATATATATATATATATATATATATATATATATATATATATGTATATATATATATATATATATATATATATATATATATACAGAGAGACAGAGAGAGATTGAAAGAGAGAGGGAGAGACGTTACGAAGTCTGCTAGTGTTCGGTGTCTTGGCGAAATAACTTCAACGGGTAACTCATAGAATACTATGAATGATATCGTCTGGACGAAGAAACGAGTTGTTCTGACCTCCTACTCGAAGCGGCTCAAAAACCTTTATCTAACCACGGATGTCTAGCATAATTTAAGACTAAGACTAAATGCATATCTATATGGGTTACTATAAATATTTGTTCAAAAGAAATAATACTTTATGCAGATTAAGCAGATTATATTATTTAATCGATCAGAAGTTTGCGCGCCCGAGCAAAAATATCTCGGTTGGCCTTGTATATAACACTTATCTCCGTTGATTTAGATCGTATGATCGATGCCATGGTCTGCAGCCCATGCATATGAAAGCCAATCATTTGATCAATATGGTAAGTGACTTTGCCGCCAATTGGATTAAATTATTCAAATACCACTTTATCATAGTAAGAGAGATAACGATCAGTTTCATGCGATTTCGGCGAACATAGAATACTTTGAAATATATATATATATATATATATATTCTCTAGCCGTAAGGGAATATAGTAGCTTGTAATGGTTTTGTGAACGATATATTAAAGTTGCGAATTATATATTATCGTTCTTTCACTTAGTTTAAATACAGTAATTTTGCGAACACATAGTGATTTGTAATAAGAGCAAGAATATACTTTACATTATGAAGGATATACATTATATTATATTCAATGTAATTTTTCATTCATTATGTCTATATATACCTCATTTACTGTCCTTCAAGCTTTTATAACTAAATTCAATTTTCTCCCAGTGGGATTGAGTGCTAATTATTATGTGAGAAATCACTAAAATCCTGTTCCGAATATTCTTCCTTAGAAACTGATTTTCTAAATTATTCACCGAATTTGAATAATACATGATGGTAAAACTTTTTATAGTCTCTTCCTCCATTCCGCTATAATTCTGTATCTATGCACATAAATTCTGCTTATTTCTAGATTAGGCACTGAAATAAAGTCAGTTTTATGAAGAAAGCTTACCTTACTTCCTTACTTATTTTAGCATGAAACTAGGTGATAAGACAAAGCCTGGGCCCCCTATATAGTGTGCAAAACGTATGTTGAAACGCTGAAACAGTGGCTGCTTCAAATGCTTAAGCAGAAAGTTACCAGTTTTGGCCTGTGAGAAAATTTAGGTTGGTGTGTTTGATGGGCCACATAATTGGTGGAGCTATTTTTGGAGACCATGTCTGGCGTTGAAAAAGAATCACGGGACGCTTTTGCTGCAGTTGTATCTGATTTCCTGGGAAACAGGAAGTCATCAAATTATGAAGATCTTGTCCAGATCCTTTTAAGCAGTTTTCGAACACTGAGCTGCAATATGAGTGTAAATGTGCATTTCCTGCACAGTCATCTGGACTATTTTCTAGAAAATCATAAGGCAATAAGTGATGGGCAAGAAGAATGATTCAACCAAGACATCGAGAACATGGAAGCTAGGTATCAAGGCCGGTGGAACACCAACGTGATGCTGTCTACTGCGGGTCACCGTAAAGAGACTGTCATGATGCAATTTATTCACATGAAGCAGCAAAGAGTATGTTCATTCCTTGAGTAAATGAAACTATTCTAAGATGTGTAATTAAACATTTGTATAATATATTTGCTAAACAATAAAAAGTATTGTTTGGTTTGTGTTAATTTCTTATTTCAATATTTCATTCAATGAAAAATTGACATCTTTGGTAAAAAAATGAATTCCTGTTTAACAAAAAACATGATGTGATAGAAATTTTCTGAGGGCATTTCTGAACCTAGCACCATCAAATTAGAAAGGATTAATTGTAAAAAGCAAGACAACTAAAAATTTTTTCAAAACTATTACCCAGTGTTATTGACGTAATGATTCTCCCGAAATACAACAAAGAAATTTAAAATCGAATTTGAGTTAAATTCCGCTGTTATTGCTAAGTTATTTTGAGACCACGTAATAGTATTCACATTGATTTGAACTCCAATCGTATATAATACTAACATATGTAGTAAAGAAAAATCTTTTAAAACACACACATATACACACAAGCAAACTTTCAGAAACTCTTGCTCAATTACACTGTATCCAATTAAATTCGATTCCGGCTCTGTAAACTTTTATATAAAGCTATCTAAATTGATCAATAACAATCAATAATTAAATCAGATCATTAACGATCGCCGTAAATTTATATTTCTAGTGATATGTATCCTTGGAGATTATTGTATTAGACAGCATATATTCATATTTATTTGCTTTACAATTTAAAGTCCAACTACCAATAATTACATAAATGTCGATAAGGGAATGTTAAAATTATCAACGTATATATGTAACTTTTAGACCGGCGACGATGTCATTGTGCTTCTTTAGAGACGCTTGACTTTTACGCTTGCCTTTTTGTTTGGGGTGAGGGGGGGAGTGGGGGAGTGGGGGGGGGGAAATTGGTTGGCCGGAAAAGGCTGAGAATATTTTACTGTCGATGCCTCACAGTGATAATAATATCGTTCCCCGGGGAAATTAACAGCCGTTCGCATACATATGGTATATTTCTCTCGAGCATACACACATACACAGACGGACAGACACACAGACGCAAACATGCACACACACAAATACAGACACACGCATACCTACACACACACACACACACACGCATATATGCATGTATGTATGTGTGTGTGTATTTATATGTATATATGTAGACATTTTCTTCATATCCACATTCTTTGAGATGAAGTAATTATCTTTCTTTTCCAACTATTCACGTATCTATGAAGTTATTAATTAGAAGATAAACAGGATCTTTTCAATCTCAATCACAAATTGTTTAATTAATTTTCTTAACTAAACAGTTTGAAACTTCGGATACCGGTTGAATGTGTCACGTAGAACAGGGTTTGCTCTTAACACTTTCGAGAAAAGTTTGTAGTTTAGAAGTTATTTCGTGTTAAAGTTGTCGTATTTGGGTAATTTTAACCAATTAATGACGTGTATTCAGCTGAAAACGTTACTGATGTTTGCGAAAGTAATGGAAGAACAACAACATCTTGGTCGTCGGGTCATCTGTTTTTGACGCTGCATACATATATGTACGTAAATACACAGAGACACGTGTTTGTATATGTGTGTATGTGTGCGTGTTTTTGTCTGTCTATCTGTCCGTCTGTGTATGTGTGTGTACTCGAGATAAATACACCACATGTGTGCGATATGGATCTTTTAAAATTAATTTAAAATTCTGTGACTGAGATTGAAAAAAATCCGATAAACACTATTATAAGACTTTACGGTCATGTGCATTACACAACCTCTGCAACAACAACATTAAGAAAATTAATTTTTTTTTCATCTACGAGCACAAGGCCTGAAATTCTATGAGAGGTGGAGCTAGTCGATTATATCGATCCCATTGTACAACTGATAATATTTTATCAATCATGAAACGAGGAAAGACAACATGGACATTGGCAGAATCTGAGTTTAGAATGTAAAGAGCCGGAATAAATAACGCCGGAACGCATTTTGTCCAGCGTGCTAACAATTCTGCAAGCACGCCAGCTTAACAATAATAATACCAACAACAATATGATAATAGCAATATTGTTAATCATTAACTACTAGCTGTGTTGCAATGTCAGAAGCCTTCGAACGGGGTTCGTTTTCCACAATTATCTTCAAACGGCGAAGCTTCCTTTCCGAGGGCCCAGGTCGGCCGAGACGAGAATCTGTTGATTCTTTCCTTGACTTTTGAATTGCACTATAATTCTATTAACAGTAGCAAGAGGAATTTGAAGCTTTTCGGCAATTTTTCGCTGGCTAAGAACAGCTTCAGATTGCCCAACAATATGACCTCTTTGAAAATCTAACAGTTCTGCTGAAATGTTTGTGCGTAGTATGGATACTCTTCGCAAATGTTTAATATATTAGCACCTGGAAGGAAAAAGAATAACCATATTGTAAATTCTACCGCTGAAAACATATTAAGACGCTTAGAGCAGAAATTTTGAAAATTAAATTTCTCTATTTCCTGAATGTGTGTGTGTGTGTGTGTGTGTGTGTGTGTGTGTGTGTGTGTGTGTGTGTGTGTATATATACATGCATATATGTATATATGTATATATATGTGTATATATACAAGTACACATATACATATAGACATACAAAATCCATATTGCCATGTACTCACAAATATAAGCATATACACATACACGCGATCACACACATATATGTACGTATATATGTATATACATACATATATATATATACATATATATATATATATATATATATATATATATATATATACACACACACACACACACACATATATATATATATATATATATATATATATATATATATATATATGTGTGTGTGTGTGTGTGTGTGTGATTAATAACGTACGGAAGATGGAAGTTATCTATATACATATGTGTATATATATATGCACACAGGCACACACAATCCTGGTGGCATATACACAGATACGCACAAAGCTGCAGGCAAACATATACAGACCCAAAACACACGTACACACACACTCACATCTATGTACACACTATATATATATATATATATATATATATATATATATAAATGTATGCACATACATGTCGATATATGTGCTCGTGTATGCATGTATATACGTATGTATGTTTGTATGTATATATATATATAAATATATCTGCATGTATATATATATATATATATGTGTGTATGTGTGTGTGTGTGTGTGTGTGTGTGTGTGTGTGTGTGTGTGTCTGTGTATTTATGTATGTATGTATGACATTACAGTTGGTTTGACAAACCATTAGAGAGTCGGATAACATGGTTCATGCTTCGCTCTATTTCTTCCGCTCCTGTAAGTTCTGAATGGAAATCCTGCCGAGTTTCAACTTTCACCCTTTCATCGGTTCCAGATCAAGAGAAAAAAAAATGTATACGACCTCATCTGTTTATCCTTTACCCCGAATCTATTGATCTCTCGACCAAATTAGAAATGATTATTCACAAGATTTGCACTTTTATGGCTGTTTTCATTCCATCATCTATCTGTGGTTCCGTCTGGCTTTTACATGAACAGCATTCTGATTTGGCTTCGTATTAATAATTGCATTGAAAAGTATTTCTAGTGTAGTCGCTAACTGTTCAGCAATCGCAAATCCTATGGTTTCGGCTATCTCTTTTATTCTTTTACTTGTTTAAAGTCGCTCAACTGCGGCCATACTGGAGCACTGCCTACGAAGGGTTTGTTTTCAGTCGAACAAATCGGCACCAGGGATTATTTTGTTCATCCTAGTACTTATTCTATAGGTCTCTTTCCCCGAACCATTATATTACGGGAACGTAAACAAGTGGTGACGGAGGAGCGAACACAGACACAAGGCAATGCATACACGCACACATACACACACACTCACACACACAGATGCGGGCACAGGAGTGACTGTGTTGTAAATAGCTTTCTTCGCAACCACATGATTCTGAGATTCTGAGAACGTGTATGTTTATATGTAGTAGAAAGTGTGTGTATCTGTAGTCGGTATGTAAATATGTGTTTTTCTATGAGTTGGTATATGTATATGCTTGTGGGGGAGATTACGTGCACGCGTGAGAGATAATACGTTTTACGTGAAAATGTGCAAGTGAATGGATAAGAGGATTAGTAAATGAGAGAGTATATTCGATAGTGAAAGGATGTTTGTATGTTCGCATGTTTGTATCTTTGTGCACGAATATGTTAATCTGCCGTTTTTACGCATTAATATTCGTGTGTTTAGATATATTTGTACGTGTACAGGGATATATTTTCAAGTGAATACATATAAGTTTCTGCGTACATAGATATACATGCACAGCTAGTAGCAGAATATCGTGACTGTCAAAGTCCAGAGAAGATGATTTGAAGAAGCAACAGCTTGTAAATTGATCGTAGGTTAAGTAAAAATGTATATCAGAATTTAATTGAAATTCATTGGCATTATATAAATTGAAATACGTTTTATAAAACCCTCCATTATAAGATGGAGTTTTTACATGTTGTTTTTGAGCTAACCAGAAAATAACTAATGAAGCATTCACGAACCCTCATAAGCATTTTCATATTTCACAAGTGAAATCGTTTTTACTAATTCCGTTCTTTAATCCATCTTGCTGGTGGTGAATAACTCCAACAGGGTAGGAGATATATTAAATAATGTCAATATTTTCTTATCCCTCTGAGGCGGTGAACTAGCAGAATCGTTGGCACGTCGGGCGAAATACTCATCGACATTTTGTCCCATTTCATCCGACTTCACGTTCAGAATTCAATTTCAGTTGTGGCCTATTTGGGTTTTCATCCTTTCGGGGTCGATAAGATTAGTACTAGTTGAGCACTGGTGCCGATGCAATTGACTTACCCCTTCTCTGAAATCGCTGGCCTTGTGCCACAATTTGAAATCAAGAGATAAATAAATACAAATGTACTTTATTATATTGAGTACACGGGTGCTTGCTGCAATCAGCATATGACACTTTCCAGTTTGGGAATTTCCCTTGTCATAAAAACAATCGCTTGAAGTTTATATCCGTTTCAAAATATATGTTACACTTTCAATCACCACCTTCGCACAAAAGTTCAGTGTTTTCTTTATATTCTTAATATTTTATCCTTGCTATTTATTTATTTTATTTATTTATTCATTTCAAAATCATTAATTCATGAGAATATATTTTTAGCTTCGTTTAATGAAACAACGCCGAAGACACTTAATCAAAATAACCTTTGACAAGTGTTCTGCCCGAGTTGAGAAGAAAATGCTGAAGTCAAACTAATTACTCTAGTGCCATAATTTAACTTACAGTGATTAACAAGTTACCGTCTTGTTTATGTAGTATTGGTGTTTGACATTTGCTTTATTACAGTAATTTTCTCACATTCTCTCAGAAAATAATGAATAATTAATTTTTGTTTTGTTTTGGACTAATTTAGAAATAAAATTCTTATTGAAAGTTTTTTATGAAATCCTTATTTGTTTAAAATAAATAAATGAACAAAACAAAAACAGCGAAATTTTATCGCAATTTCTTCATTAAATAAATATCAAATTGGGAAGTTATTGGATAAATTAATATTTTATTTCTGCTACTCATGCAGAATTGATTGATAAAGATTTCTTATTTTGTCTGGTATTTTGATATCGTCTGCATTCATATCACAGCGGTAAAAAATAAAGAAGTTGTCAGCCATTTTAGTTTTATGTACAGTTTATGTACAGTTTAATTAACAGAATGCGGCACAAAGAAGAAAACAAACATTTGCAGAAAACACATTCATAGCAGCGGTTCCCAAAGTGGGCGCTACTAATCCCTGAAGGTAATGGCAAGATCCAGAGGTGTGAGAGTGTTGAAGAAAAGTGGGAGCAATAATGGGGTGGCCAAAAGGGGGCGATAGATGTAAAAATAACAAAATAATGGGTTAATTAGGTTGAGTTTTATTTGTGATATACAGTTGTGTTTGAATATGATGCAGAAAGTGTACACACACACACACACACACACACACACACACACACACACACACACACACACACACACACACACACACACACACACACACACACACACACACACACACACAGAGGTTGATATATTAATAGACAGATTTACAAGTAGACAAATAAATAGATAGATAGACAGACTACAAACAGACAGGCAAATAAATAGATAGATAGATAAATAGACAGATAGATAAATAGATAGACAAATAAATAGATAGATAGATAGATAGATAGATAGATAGATAGATAGATAGATAGATAGATAGACAGACAGATTTAGGTATATAATTACGTAGGTAGGTATGTCTGTGTGTATTTCAAATATTTCATATATGAAACTAATATAGACATATGTATATCATCTTTGAATATCTATTGCTCTTCATAATCGCACTGAAATGCTTAATCACGTCATTATTTATATTTTTCACTCCTAATCTTCATCCTCGGTGTACTCACTCCAGCAGTACACATACTGGAATTCGATCCTCATCATCATTATTCAAGTCACTCAACCACGGTTTAGAACATGAATCATCTCATATCAAATTCATGTTAATATTTCCAATTGATAAGTTGATTAGTTTAAATTACAGCCACACTTCTATCATTAGACGAGAAAGCAATGTATTCGCTTACAGTACTTTCGTCAATTTAATACTCAAAACTCTTCCAAGCTTGATTAATTAATTTAAACCCCACGTTTATAGAAATCCATATTTTTAGTCTGAAAATCTTAAGTGGAATGTAAAAAAATTCTATTTTCAGAAAAAGTGTTACTGAAACTGCTATTTCAAATGTAATGTATTAAGACCTAGTGGAAGCGCAATGACCCAGTGGTTAGGGCAGCGGACCCGCGGTCGTATCATCGCAGTTTCGATTCCCAGAACAGGCGTTGAGAGTGTTTATTAAGCGAAAATACCTAAAGCTCTACGAGGCTCCAGCAGGGGGTGTTGGTGAACCCTCCTGTACTCTTTCACTCTGTATTTCAAAGGGCCAGCCTTGTCACACTTTGTGTCACGTTGAATCTTCCTGAGAACTACATTCAAGGTAAACATGTCTATGGAGTTCTCAGCCACTTGCACGTTAATGTTCCGTTGATCGGATCAATTGGAACCCTTGTCATCGCAAGCGACAGAGTGACAGGTGTTAAGACTTAAATTTCAGGTAAAACATCTTACTTGCTATGATTACACAAACGAGTACATGCTTCATTCTAATCGGCCAATTTTGACGAAAAGCCATTTCGTGTTTTGGGTGCATGATTAAGATTTTTTTATAGTTTCAACCCGCCCCCCATCTTCTTCGCTACGTTCATATTGGTGAACACTAACTTTCTTAGGGCTGCCCACATGACTTTAGGGGGCTGAAATTTGACCTCGGTTTTACTTCTCCTAGACCAACATAAACGGCCGTTAAGTATATTTTATCGGCAAGGCAGCGAGCTGGCAGAATCTTTGAACCTTGGGAAAATGCTTAGCGGTATTTCGTCCGACTTTGTGTTCTGAGTTCAAATTCCGCTAAGGTAGACTTTGCTTTTCATCTTCTTAGGGTCGATAAAAGAAGTACCATTTGAGCAAAGAGGTCGATGTAACAACGTAATCGATTTACCCACTCTCTTTCGAGGAATCTCTCTTTTCCAGAATTTAAACTCAGTACTGCAAGCCGGACAAAATGCTTAGCAGCATTTTGTCCTTTGTGCCGAACAATTTCGCGATAATTCTTTTGCTAAGAAACGTAAATAAATAAATAAATAAATAAATAAATAAATAAATAAATAAATGAACATATTTTGTTGTGTCTGGGGTGAGTCATACTGCCTTAATAATAAATATCCATAAATCTCTTGGAAGTTAATTTGTGATATTCTTAATTTTGATGGGTTATTTTCAGAAGCTTAAGGTTTGCCTGTTTATCAACGTTGCTATTTGGAATTCCTTTTACTGTCTACAATTCTTCGATAGAACGGACCGGAATGGTACCTAGTAGTGATAAGTCAATATTTGTGATAAAAAGCAAACCTGGTTATCTGACTGTTTGACTATTCATAATATTACATTTCCCGTCTTTGCGAATTTTTGCAAAATATGACGTCAAGCCGAGTTCGTATTTTTAAATGTACTAGATTTCGCGGTTCAGTGATCACAGTGGATTCCATTTTTGCGAAAGTTATCGTTCCACCCTGTGCTATTAATCACTCCTGTAAACACTGCTGGAATTTTCCGTGATGTGTTAACGAAAAAGGCCGGCGGCAACGTCAGTTGCGTAGCGTGTCTGTATTAGTTAGCGGAGTGGTGTGTTAAGCTATTCAGTGATACGTTTAAGTGTATTTCAACCACCAAACAGGCAGGTCCGTGCACTTATATGCACGAACGAACGTATACATGCACACTCACACGGGCACGCACGCACACGCACGCACATACACACAAACACACACACATTCTCACACACGCACACTCACATACTTATACATATATATATATATAAGCATATATGTACGTGCTGGTATATCTAACTCTCTCTCTCTATCTATCTATCTATCTCTCTGTCTGTATATATATATATATATATACAGAGAGAGAGAGCTAGAGAGGTAGAAAGGTAGAGAGAGATATACATAGATAGATAGATAGATAGATAGAGAGAGAGAGAGAGTGATGTGCGTGGGTATATATATATATATATATATATATATATATATATATATATATATATATATATATATATATATATATATTATATACTTAGATATAGGGAGAAACAGAGAAATTACATATACATCTGTTTATCCATATATGTATGTGCATTTATATATATATATATATATATATATATATATATATATATATATATATATATATATATATATATATATATATACGTGACAGTAGGGTAAAATGGCACTGGGGTATGATATACGAAGCCCACTATACTCAACATGACTACTCGTCTGATAAGGGTATACCAGGCACCTAGCTTACTGGTAAAGCACGGTCACTTTCGTAGTGATCGTTATGTATATGGCAAATGGAAGACAGAGGATGGAATGTACGAGAATTTATTATTAATCACGACAATTGTTTCGACACATCTAGCATAGATTCCTCAACAACTGGTTCAGGAGCATCCGGCGGTGGAGATGCATCTCATCGGGTGATGAATAATTACAACTCGTTAAAATAACTGTTTCGCAATGTAACTTCCCATTTTGTAGAAAGAAGAGCAGCCAGACGAATGAAATATCTTCATTTATATAGAATATCAAAAATAAAATCACATATAGCAAAAAGAGAAATGAACACACAAAACAGAAAGTTGCATTGTGGAACAGCTATTTTAATGAGTTGTACTTATTTATCACCCGATGAGATACATATCCACCGCCGGATGCTCCTGAACCAGTAGTTGAGTGTCTTATCCATGAGAAATCGATGCTAGATGTGTCGAAACGATTGTGGTGATTAATAATAAATTCTCGTATATTCCATCTGGCGGTTTGGCAAAAGACACGGTTAAAATAAGTGTCAATCTTAAACAAATTAAGTACTAAGTTTAATTCGTTTGACTAAACTCGTGAAGACTGTACCCCAGCATGGCTGCAATCTAGTGAACGAAGGAAATATGAAGGAAATTTAGTGTGCAAAATACCAGCAACCACTTTTTCGATCTGTGAAGTTGAGGGCGGGTCGACACATTGTGTACGTATTTAATCCCCGACAAAAAAAGTTTCTTTTACGTCAGGTCTCACCACTTTCTGTTTCAAGTATCAATGTTTAATGTTTCTGAATTTCGTTATTAATATTCTTCTCTATTCGAGATATATTTCAAATTAAATAAAGAAATGTAAATGCTTTTATTGATACATTCAGATCGATAAATTTCATATGATTATCTGTAAATTAAAGTAGCTGATTATATTTGCCTTTGGGAGGAAGCAAAGCTCTGTCTCTCAAGGAAATGTTGTTTGTCACTAAATAATATATATATATTCAGGCAAATCTTATTGTTTACACGCAAACACACACACACACACACACACACACACACACACACACGCACACACACACACACACACACGCACACCCACACACACATACACGCATGTACATATATATATATATTCATATATGCATATATACTTATATATACATACACATATATTTATATATATATATATACATACATATATAATCATATACACAAATACACGCACACATATATACATATACACACGCATATATATATATACATATACATATACATGCATATATATACATATACATGCATATATATACATATTCATATATATATATACATATATATATAGAGAAGTAACATTGCATATATACATATATTTTTATATATATATATTTTTATATATATATATATGTATATATATATATATACATACATATATATATATATATACATACACACACACACACACATGTATATATATATATATATATATATATATATATATATATATATACGCTCCAATATGAACCAAATATTTATATAAAGAGCAGTTTTAAATAGACTTTCTAAAGGAAGATAAACATTGTTTCTTATTTCTTTTTGTATTTGTTGTTTATATATATTTTCCATCAATTTCGTTAATGATATTAAAATAAAAATAATACATTCAGCTATCAGTAACCACACCATGCTGTTTAATATTCTTTTTTGTAACTCACAGACACATTTACGTGTGTGTATATACATTATATATATGCATAGCGTGTTCGAAGGTGTGTTTTGAAGGAGGCAGCCAACATTTTCGGTAATTCTTTATTAGTGATTTCGTTTCTTAACCGAACCATTCAAGACAAAAATACGAACTAAAACTATATATATATGTATAAGCGACCAATATTGTACGTACGCCATTATATGTATAGATAAAAAAAGAAAAAATGGAACTAGAACGTAACAGGCGACAAGAAAACATCCGGACAGTTAGACGATACAAGAAAGGACCGGATTAAACAAGGACAGGTCATTCGGAGCTTCTTATCTTCAGTCGAGTTCCAGCTTATCTCAGCAGTTTCGGCCGGTTACTCTCGAGAATGCTCCAATCTGGCCGGCCCTAAGAAAATCTAAGCTAAGAGCATTAGATTCCTTGGAAGAAAGCAAGGGGATGTATGCGAAAAGAAGGACGAAAAAACAAAACGGAGAAACGGTGCACAGTTACAAATACAAGCAACAGGACATGTGTGTGTGTGTGTGTGTGTGTGTGTGTGTGTGTGTGTGTGTGTGTGTGTGTGTTCGTTTGTGCTTGTATTTTTATTTGTCCAGAGGTATCGAATGAGTTTCAGACTGACAAACTGAGTCGATTCTTTACGAAGAAACGTTTGATGATATTGCCCCAATATGCTTACAATCATCCAGTCACTGAAGCATGTAAAAGAACGCATACACACAAAAAAAATAATCAGATATAACCAGATATATACGCGGAAGAAAACAGAATTAATAGGGAGCGGGGAACTAAAGATCGGGAGAAGCGAGATAACTACAGAAATTTGCAGGGATTGTAGTACAGAATAAAAGTGATACAGTCTATACCAAAGTAATATACTATAATTTTTTTCAACATCCTTAGCTTTCGTTTAGATGACAAAATTGAGTAAAATACAGAAGCCAAGAGAAGCGAATATTTGGAGTATATCATTAATAGAAAAGAGATAACGTTCTATGTTGAAAAGTTCCTAAGATTCAAGAAAAACATATATTTTCCCAAAGTTGTGTTTGTTTCGTAATTTTAGTCTGAGTATTTATTTTGCCTTTCAAAAGCGTCTTACGTTAATGTAACAAACATGCTGCGAATACATCGTCTGGAAGAAGGTGTTCTCCGAAGACGGAATACAATAACGATTAAGATTTTCACATTTAAATCTTCCGAAACGTATTAAGAATAACTATGTACGTCTTCGTTTTGGCTCTTCGCTATTATCCGTACGCATAATAATTTATTATTTATTAGGTGTTATTCTTCAAATGTTCTATAAACTACTACAGATCTTACACTTTTATTATTTTTCCTGAATAAAATAATGAACTAAGCTAAAGGAATATTGTATGACGTCGTTTTACAATAACATTGCATCAATCTTTTTTAATACAATGCTTACATGATTTAAATTTTCATACTTATTTTATGAATAAACAAAATCTTGTATAAATAAAGGTTTGGTGAATTGACGTTTTATTTTCATTTGTTTCTTGTCATTTCTTATGATATTTATTTTTTGCTCGTGAATGTTTATTACCAAATACCATTCAAATACCATTCTGTTGATATTTACGTTGTAATAATTTCATTAACACGAAATTGTGTTTCACTCTTTTGAGATATTTTGAAAATTTTCTGCTGAAGTTTCTTTTTTCGAAAGATGAAACTTACCGAATCTGCCTATCGTCATTATCAAGATTTCTTAACCAATGCAGCCAGTCTTGGGGTGCCAGTCTTGGGGTGCCACTCTGGACGCTTTCATAGTTAGCCTTTGCCACTGGTCTCTTTTCTCCGTCATGTGAAACAAGTTCGTTTGGTCTGACCTGTCCAGTCTTTGATTTTGTCAAACCAAGATTTCCTGTCTGCCCCTCATTTCTCCTTCCTCAACTGTGCCTTGAAGAATGGCTTTGGGCTGTGAGTTGTGGCGGGTTACATGGCCATACGAGGCAAGCTTTCCTGTTTTTACCTGTACAAAGAGCTTTTCCCGTCTGCCAGCATATTTGTTGATTTACTGCCTTACAAAGCAGTTCGTTTTGTGCTCTATGTACGGGATATGAAACAGCCTCCTGAGGCTCTTGTGCTGAAATGCTTGGGTTCTTTTCTTCCTATCGGCTGTAAGAGTCCAGCTCACACACCCATTGCAGAAGGATTAGAGTCACCAGGGACTTGTACTTTCTGAGTCTTCTTGGAAAACTAATAAAATTGTTTTTACATATGTTGCTAAAAACTTCACCATGGTAGCAGAGGCTAAACTGACTCGTACTGTTATCACTTTTTATATCTGCCGACCCTGGTTAAAGTGGAACTTAGGTACTTGAAGGTGTCCACTTCACCAAAAATCTCTCCATTTAGCATGATTCTGCTTGCTGCATTTTAGTTGCTACTGATCACGAGGATCTTGCACTTTTCTGGGCTGACCTCCATCCCGTATGCTGCTGAGCCCCTCTAGTCTTGCATCACCGCTTTCTAACAAGAAGCAGTGATCAACTAAGCGCAGGCTGGTATAGGTAGTCCTTCAATGGAAACAGATGGGTGGTGTTATACAAGCGTCTTCTGCATGATGGTTTCACAAAGGTGTTGAAAAGCACTGAAGAGGAGATACATCGTAGTCAGACCGCCAGTGTCACCTTGAAGAATTCTCCAATGTTGTTGTGCAAGAGAACTGAACTGCTTGAATTTTCAATGTTTAGATTACTTCGATAAGGTTTTTGCCCCAAAATGTAATCCTTCATCACATGCCACTATCCCCCGTGCCAAATACGTTTGTTTCAAGTTACAAAATCAAGACAATAGAATAAGAGAAAACACGAGAAAAAGCGAGAGGAAGTTGAATGCAAAAATTGGGAGGGTGAAAAAAAAAACGTAAAAAATAAAGGAAAAAGGAAAATGAGAATTAGTGTTGTGTTCTTTTGACCGCAAAACCATAACCCTAGTTGGTGTAGAATCAACGGAAGGGGTCAAAAGTCAGCTATACAGCTGCTCAATCTCTAATTTGCCAAAAGAAACTTGTCCAAATGTTTGCATACATATTACTTGGAGACTCCAGGCTTGTCATTAAACTCTGTCTGGACGACATCGTCAATGAATGTGAATGAAACTATTAGTAGCTCGTAACTATATACCGTATATATATATATATATATATATATATATATATATGTATGTATGTATATATATATATATATATATATGCATGTATATATTTATTTACATTAATATTGATGAGGTGTGATATCGACCCCGAAAGGATGAAAGGCGAAGTCGAACTCGGCGAAATTCGAACTCAGAATATAAAAACAGATGAAATGCCGCTAAGACTTTTGTCCGGCGTGCTAACGATTCTACCAGCTCACCGCCTTAATTGCTCAGCAAATATCAATTCGTATATTTAGAGCTAGTTCACATTTGTTTGCATGTTCTTACATATTTCAACTAAATTCAGATTAACCCTATCAGTTTTGACAGGTACTAAACTAGTAAGTAGTATTATATTGCTATTCACCACATTAGCTTTCTATATTCACGATGGTATCATGCCAGCAGAGAAATGTCATAATTTAAATAAATATTGCGTCTAGAAGCATTGTAGCTAAGTGCAGTCGTGATTCTCACACAGGAATAAAGAAAATAACATGTCCATTGGGGAGAACAAAGTTGCTATTACGATCTTATTATACGGAAAGCACTTCGTTAATGAATGCTTAAACTGATGTAAACATTAACTGAATAAGCAAGCTATTCACATTTAGGAAATATGCTGTGTTCGCTTCTATTCTGCAGATCAGAAGTTAACAGTTAAATAAACATCAAGAATAAGCACTGCTTCAGCCATAGTATGTTTCATTGTAATCGTATTTAGATGTGTGATCATCATTGATAGAGAAATGGCTATTAGCAAGTAAATGTTTGATAGACAAAATGGATATGGCAAGTCAGAGTTATTGCATTGTTACAGAAAATGTGTGGAGTTGCATAATTATGTAATAATTGATACAGCCTAATATAAATAGGTGCAGATACCACCATGTGGTTGCGATATATCCTCCGCGACAACCCGGGTACGGTATTCAGATATTATTATAGGAAAGGTCACCTTCGCGAGTCATGTGGACACATAAGGGCCGGTGAACAGTTAATAAGTTATTTGAGTTTATTTTACATACTTCAGTGGGAGGACTGTGGCCATGCTAGAGCACAGTCTTGATGGGTTTGTAAGCAAACTGATCGAGCCAAGTACTTAGACACAATGACAAACACACGCATACACATACATATATATACTGCAACATAGGTTTCCATACAGTTTATATCAATCAAATTACAAAATTATCTAAGGTAGTTTATATACATACATCTGTACATACATATATGTGTGTGTGTGTGTGTTTGAGTATACATATTTATACATATATACGCATATATATATATGTATGTATAAGTGTGTATATATATATATATATATACATATATATATATATATTCGTCTGTATACGCATGTATGTGCATATGTGTGTACGTATACAACTAAGTATACCTCTAGAAATTACCAGAACTAGGTTACTGTGATAATTATATTCGCCCACACAATAATGATATAACCATTGAAGTGAAAGAAGAGGAATTGGACACCACACAGTTTCAAATCAGCCAAATCACCGAGTTTCCTTGATGGTGCTAATTATGATACCTGTGTCAGTGGTGTTCGTGGTAGTGTTAGTGGCAGTGGTGTAGCGGAAGTTGGAGTTATCGGTGGGGTTGGGGTGGAGTTGGATAATAATGTATTCTGCTATGTTGAAACGATCCTCACCATGTACATAAACATAGAGTGACATCTCCTCACTTAATGCAAAACGTTTGTGATGATGAGAAAAGACGGAGATGAAAGTCTTAGAGGGAGATAGAGACAGAGAGATACGGATAGATAGATAGATAGATAGGGAGAGAGAGAGAGAGACAGAGAGAGACAGAGAGAGAGAGAGAGAGAGAGAAATCGATATGTCGTATGAGATTCTTTGTAAATAACTTTTAGATCAAGTGATAAATTTCCTTCAGTGTTTCCCTGCTTTCGTGGTAAGAACTAGGTTCATCTATCTATCTATCTATCTATCTATCTATCTATCTATCTATCTATCTATCTATCTATCTATCTATCTATCTATCTATCTATCTATATATATATATATATATATATATATATATCAATCTATCAATATATACATCTATGTACGTAGGTTCATATAAGCACGAGTGCGTATCTGTGTGTACTTATGCACACATGATAAATATATATATATATATATATGTGCGTGTGTGTGTGTGCGTGTGCGTGTATATATATATATATATATATACGCATGCATACATTTATACTCAAATAGACAGTCACACACACACACACAGAAACTCACACACATAAATACATCTCTACATACAAATAGATAGACAAACAAATAGATAGGTGGATAGATAGATAGATAGATAGATAGATAGATAGATAGATAGATAGATAGATACATACATACATACATACATACATTCATACATACATACATACATACATAGATGTCTATTCTCACACGTATACACACGCGCACACACACAAGCACTTATTAGTTACTCCTTGTTCTATGGCTGGCTGAAATTTCTTGATCTCTTCTTGCATTGCCACGCTACGACATTTCAAGTTGAATTCTATACAATTAAATTCTTGCCTTCAGCTTTATTCCTTACTTCTTCCTTGTCTTCGTTCTGTTGTCACGAATTTTTCTAGTATATTCGCTCGACAGATTTTAAATCATTATTATTGGAAGCATAAATTGTTCAGTAAGAACCATCATCATTTCTGCTCCTGCTCAACCTCCCTTACGTATAATCACAAACAGATTCGCATGCAAGCACAGAACAGTCCCTCGCAACGTGAACAATGTCTGACAGGAAACAACATGGACTTATATATGGCGTAGTTTGTTGAATGTTTCTTAATTGATAACTAGAAACTTCATTTAAAATTTCTTTTTGACTCTTAGATTATCGAGCAAATGAAGAGAAAGCAATAAGGTGCAAATAACAAAATAATTTCAGATGAGCAAAACCGAAAAGGAAATAATATTAGATTTGTAATCAATTTTTTTTTCTTTCTCAAATTAATTTCTTTAAATCCTATTATTTGCTTTTCCTGGTTTTTTTTCCTAATTACCTGTTTGCCTAACATATTTACATTTATTGAGTGACGGAAATATAAATACGAATTAAATAATAATAATAATAATAATAATAATAATAATAATAATAATAATAATAATAATGGTAATAAGTAATGACATTAATAATGACAGTAATTTAATAACAACCACTACCAAAGCAAAAACTGTAGTAGTAGTAGTAGTAGTAGTAGTAGTAGTAGTAGTAGTAGTAGTAGTAGTAGTAGTAACTACAACAACAACAAAAAACAACAATAATACCAACATTTATTATAAAGCATTTCGATTGAATGGAAGAACTGCAACACTCAATTGATAAATTATGACTTCTATTATGAATAATTAAGACACTTAATATGAATATTAATTAGTAAGTAAAATGCTAAAAGAAGGATAATGCAATCAAAAACTAAATCGAAATAGAGAAATTAATATAATAGCGAACAAATGATCAATATTGATATTAAAGTTTAATGTTATTTCTACATGTGTGCGTTTGTGTATGTACATGTGTATGCATGTATGCATGTATGCATGAACGTATACATACATACACACACACACACACACACACACACACACACACATGTACAATACGGGAATAACTATATTTCTATGAATTTCTCTCAGAGTGCTTTCCTCGTTCGACACGTGGTGTAATAATATAAGTGAAAATATTTTATGTGGTTAGACGATTTCGCGTCTATTTTTCCAGCATTTTGGCAAAGAAGTTTTTTTTCTTTTTGCCCTTATTTATAATTGCATTTATAATTTTCACCTTAAAAGGAATTTTTCATATGGTGGCCGCTGATAAAATTTATTAATAAAATGTTATCCCTATATAAAAAGTATATGTATATGTATATGTATATGTATATATATATATAATCATAAATATACAGGGATTAGCATGAGTTGCTTCTCCAACATACTGAGAATTCAGAAATAGCAGTCAAAGAGAAAAACTTTGTAGTTTGGAATCAGTAGTTCTTTGACTGCTATTTCTGAATTCTCAGTATGTTGGAGAAGCAACTCATGCTAATCCCTGTATATTTATGATTATAAATGGTTTTACCGATAAAGTTTTTTTCATACTGAACTACTCGGCAAAATTGTTAATTATTAATTTTATTACTAATTGACGATTCCCTGCTCTATATCTGTATATTATATATATATATATATATATACAAAGTGTGATGGGGTTTTAGTTCACAGGTGATCTAAACGACTAGGAACGCTAGGTAAGTGCTACAACAGATTACCAGATCTCTAAAGTTATATCCGAGACGGTAATTATGGAGCCATTGTAGATTTCTGATATAGAGGATATATAATTGTTAAAGAGGACAACAAACGTTAAGGCAAGACAAACCTCTCGAGTCGTATACATTATTATTACTGGAAAAATTTAAAGTCTTACGGCTGTTTCTGGGACATCCTAGAGTATGGGATATTCCGTAATCGGAGACAAATAGGGAAAATGAGATGAGTATAAATTAATGAAATGACGACAGGGAGGAGAGGAGAAAATGAGTAAGGAGGTGAAGAAAGAGAAGAAAATGAAGCATAAAAGTTCACTGTTCAACTTTCCGATCATGTAAAATTAAGTCCGTAAATCCTCAGGTGCAATCCTGTGTAAATCTATGTAGGTTAATGTTCTAATAGCGTGAATATCCAGAAATAGACGCGAACGTAAAGAAAGATAAATAAATAGAAAGAGAGGTGAGGGAGAAAGTTAAGGATCAGCCCTAAGGATAGAATAAAGTAATATACTGTATAAGAATATAGAGTACAGAAATAACCAATAAGATAAATAAATATATTAAAGAAAATAAGGGGAGAGGAAGAGGAGGTAAAAGAAGATAATTAAAAAAAACGAAATAAAGTAAAATCAAAGGAATTATCTTCTTGGTTATTTCTGTACACAATATTCTTATACATGTTATACCTTATTTTATCCTTAAGGCTAATCCTTAACTACCTCCTTCGCTCTCTCTCTCTGCCTCTCTTTCTATTTATTTATCTATTTTTTTTTCTTTCTTTCTTTTTACCATTTAATAACCACCTCCGTTACCATTCTGTCATTGAACGTTGCGTCTATTTTGGGATATTTAAACTATTAGGACTTTAACCTAGATGGATTTTATACAGGATTGCACCTAAGGACTCACGAACTTACGAACTTACTTCAATATCTATTTTCTGCTCAGCGAATTTTTATGTAAAATTTTACAGATTCTGCATCCATGTGTCCATTAATCTAATCAATCCTCAGACGGAATTACCGTGACACTGCATTGTAGTTTCCAAGGGTGGACCATTAAATAATAGGTACAATCCATTCGATAGGCTTCCACACATTTTCTCTACTCACTTTCAATCATCAATCTTGAGTAGACTGGTAATTATGTTAAGAAGCTATATTTGTTCGTGTATAAGTCTCCCCTTCATTTAGTGTGAAATCATATAAAATGTTTCTGCTTCATAGCTTTAGCTTCGCCATTTACAGTTTGATGTGAGAAGATAACTGTCCAATAGTCGTATCATATTTTATCATATAGCCTCTAGCTTAAATACTGTGCCTCTTGCTTAAACACTGTGCCGCTAGCTTAAACACTGTGCCTCTATCTTAAACATCGTGCCATTAGCTATAACGTCATCCATCTGTCCCATGAAACTGGTTTTTGCAAATTGTTCTTATTTAAAGTAGTTTAATGCATTTTAAAAATTTCTAGTAAAACAAAAAACGTGTTAAAATTGTCTGAAATAGTGTATACTGAGCTCTGATCTCTGTCCAATCGGTTGTATATGGAAATATATACATCGCATATGAATAATAGTGATATTGGTGTTCATCATTTCAATGACTTTGAAATTTTATTTGCATAACAAGATTTGGAACCAGCCATTATATTCCACAGCTACATTCCGGACAGAAAGGAAAATTAACGGCAGTCGATGTTTAGCAGTCAAGTGGTTTCATGTCGGATGGATTTCGTCTCGGTAATTCGTTAAAAGCTTTATATAAACAGATAAAAAGATTTTCTTAGCCGTGGTGATAGTACTGCATATTTTGAGTAGAATCGGAGCACCTACGGCAAAATCAATAGCTCAGAGATTTAGTAGTGCAACAGTCGTCGATGTAAATGCTATTTGTCAATGTTAGCGAAAATGGTCGAAAAGTGAATTCTATATGATGAGTGGAATAATAGATTTATGCATTCCAGTCTGAATAACGCTAATTTGTTGAGTAAAATAGATTTCTCTTAAACATACAACACATAAAAAAAAACCCCTATCAGTTACAGATCTAAGTTGAATTACTAAAGCATAATTGCAGCGAATATTATTCAGACACGAATATATGGTTAAGCCCCTACAGTTACGTATGTCGTTCAATATTTGCATATTACTTCTCAACAATTTCTCCACACTCATAACAGAATACCCCGAATGTTACAAATATGGTAATAAGTGCAGAAAACGTAGAAGACAACGAAAAGCAAAGAGATTGTCGTATAGCCATGAATAGTAAAGAAGCACTGAAAATGTGTAATTACTGCGTATTTTTTATTTTATTTATTATTTTTTTTTTTACCGTGAGTGATTTTAAACATTAAGTGAACATTTGCTTCATGAAACGCTCATTGACAATCCGTGATGGTTTGTTGATTATACGGTTTAAGAGATTTTTTTAGAGGACTATTTATATTTAAGTGTGTTTGTGCACATGTATATATATGCGTATGTATGTTTATGTATGTAAATATACAGGTATATACACATAGACATATATATGTACATGCATATGCTCGTGCGTGTGTATATATATATATATATATATATATATATATATATATATAATAGATCTATTTGTACATTCTAATGTTAACTAGATACTTTTGCATTTACTATCCTTGCCAATCATTAGCCTTCCAGCTAAAAGCAATATTACCGAATTACGATAATTACAGTTGAAACCAGGAAATTTTCATTTAGTAAGAAAACCATTCTGTTTACGCTTGCCTCTATTATACCTTAGATGTGTGTGTGTGTATACATACATACATACATACATGCATATATATATACACCCCCATATATATATATATATATATATATATATATATATATATATATATATATATATATATATATCGATCGTCAGTGAATCATATATCCGAAAGAGAACCACACTCTAAGTTTTCGAGAAGTAGAATATTTAGGTAAAGATAGTTATGGCCGGTTTATATGGTTATCCAGATTTTAGCGTTCATTAAGCGCTTGGCTTTACATACGTCTCGTCAGGCCCTAATAGCCCGTGGCCTATAACTTCCCTTCGAAGTGGAGGGAGAAAAGGCCGCGTGACTAGTCTTTGAACACGCAAACAAAGAAGAAAGGTCAACCTCAAGGTAGACCCAGAAGCCAACCAGTCAGCTTTCAGAGCCCGAAAACTTCTGGAATTTCAGATGTTCCCCGGGTCGAGGGAGTTGTTTAATATCCTCGCCCGTTCCGCTATTCACAACTGGCAACCTTTACTCCCATTAATGTAGGAACCCGGCTTTCCTTAGATCTTCCATGTGATTACATGTTGAGTCCCTTCGTCATTGAAGTGTCACACGTGGCTGGCTAAAGACGTGATGTAACGTCTCTCCGGTATTCTAAACGAGCATTTGTGGTTGAAGAAGTGCTGCTTCAGGGTGTTTCCGGAACGTCCGATGAATTTTCGAATGCTGCTTCTGTTGATGTTGTTGCTGCTACTGTTGCTGGTGCTAGTGTTGTTGGTGCTGGCGTTGTTGGTGTCGTTGTTGGTGATGGCTTCGTTCATGCTGGTGTAGGGGACATCATCATTGACAGAGTTGTCGCCATTTTATATATTTAATTTCGCGCATTGGTTGTCTTTGCTTTTGTCGACTGTACAGTATGGTAGGGTCAGTTGGGCTTCGGCTGTCATAAAAACAGCACCATGACGCAATTCTCTCTGTCAGCAATCTAGAAGCTACATGCTGCGCTGCCTGGCATTCGCGCCGGAAGCTCCAATACGCACATTTCAGTTTGGGTGTGAAGCTGCAGACAGCGCTATCTGAGGACATGTACTGAGAGTGATAAAAATCAAATATCCAGTAAACATCATGTTGTTAGGAGTGATCACTAGTGATGACGATGTTATTCCTCCATTCATCTTCCCATACGGCCTCAAACTGAACACGGAGGCCTACATCAAGTGCCTGGAGCACGTAATGATGCTCTGATTGAAGACCCTTTCTCAGGCAGCAGGACTCTGTACCATGCAACAAAAGCAGGAGAGCTCAGCCATGGATGTCTGGCAATTCCTTCGACCACATCACTGTAAACATCTGTCCACCAAAGATGAAGTGAAAGCAAGGAGTTATGCAGCATTCACCAGCTTAAACACGGAGACCGTCCAGAAGAGTCGCTTGAGATTCCGGAGTCGTCTGGAGGATGTGGTTGAAGCCAATCGCAATTTTATTGAATAAATTTACTCTTCAGAATTTCAAGCCGGTTTCCAACAAAGATACAAGGCTCCATCTTTGGGGTGTAGTTAACACTATATATGTATGTATGTATGTATGTATGTATGTATGTATGTATGTATGTATGTATGTAAGTCTGTATGCATGCATGTATGTATGTATTATTTCTTTACTACCCACAAGGGGCAACGCACAGAGGGGACAAACAAGGACAGACAAACGGATTAAGTCGATTATATCGACCCCAGTGCGTAACTGGTACTTATTTAATCGACCCCGAAAGGATTAAAGGCAAAGTCGACCTCAGCGGAATTTGAACTCAGAACGTAGCGGCAGACGAAATACCGCTAAGCATTTCGCTCGGCGTGCTAACGTTTCTGCCAGCTCGCCACCGTTATACATGTATGTATGTATGCATGCATGTATGTATGTATGTATGTATGTATGTATGTATGTATGTCTGTATGGGTTTTGCTTTTCGTCATCAGCACTCTACCGCGACTGACAACCGCTGTTGGTTTGTTGGGTTTTTTTTTTACCGAATCATACTTAAAGATACTTAGGTGAATGTGCCTCAGCATGGCCGCGTTCCAATGACGCGAAATGTGTAAAAATATAGAAAAAATATTATAAAACGATTAACAATAATCGTGAGAAATAGATCAATAAATATAAATATAAATGAATAAATAAATAAATAAATAAAATAAGTAAATTGCTGGGGATCAAAATATGCTAATTGATTCAGCTTTCTGCGTGCTAAGATGTTACACTTAAATCTCTGTTCTGAATCGATCGTATTATTTCATAAGAAAAAAAAGGGCAGAAAATGAAGTACTGTTTATTTTAATCCAATAAACAAGAAAACAAAAAAGATTGTAAGTCTCTCGTATTAGGCTTTTCTGGATGAGGAGTAAATTTTCGACGCCCGCGTTACAATGGAAAAAAAAAAAATAATAATAAAGTCATGATGAGAGATTTTTAAATGTATGGGAAACAACTCTGCAGAAATTGTAGTAGTTGTTTCCCTTACATTACAACAGAAATTTACAAGCTTTCCTTGTAGTTTACGTAAATTATATTGTACATTGCATTGAACTAGTTAATTGAAGAAAATGAACAGCATATATTATTTCTGTATATGCACACATATGTATGTTTGTTTGTATGTATGTATGCATGTATGTACATATGTATGTATGTGAGGTCACTCTCAAGTCATTATACATACATACATACATACATACATACATATATATATATATATATATATATATATATATATATATATATATATATATATATATATATATATATATATATTTATATACACACACAAAGAGAAGAGAGAGAGAGAGAGAGAAAAAGAAGAGGAATATTTTTGTCGATGCACCAGAAACGATAGCTTATAGAACTCAATATGTAAGCGTTGAGTAGTTTTTGATAATTATTATCATTCCACTGTGAACCCGAGTCTGTTTTTCCACTGAAACATTTGCTGTCTGAATGTGTCTTTGATATATAATCTCAAAGCTACGAAGAAAACCTCGTCTTTAAGTTCTATTCAAAGCCACCTTGGAAGCGACAGGTGGTAACATGGTTGATTCAAGTTAGTTTTGTTCTCAAATATGTTTCCGGTCGAGTGACAATCCCGAAGAATACAAATCTTCCAACCTAGATAGCCCGATCTACCATAACCGTCTTCAGATCCTCAACATGAAATCTTGTATCTTTCACAAGTTGATCGAGACGTGCGCTTCTTTGTCTATAAGCCCATGTGTTGCTTACCAGAAAAGATCACGTGATATTTCATCCTTGCTGCTCCAACGATGACCTGTTTCTGCTTAACGTCTTCTTCTGTTTCTAATTACTCCGGTGATGGGTAGGGAAAACTGCTTTATAGTCACCGCTTTGTAGAGTATTCCTATCAAGAAAGAATGAGAACTGCTCGAATCAATCTCTTCACGGATATACACTTTGTAAATTTCTCAGTTATTCAAATGTGTATAATACCAAGCGAAACACGGTGGTGGTGGTGGTGTTGGTGTTGGTGTTGGTGGTAGCGGTAGCAAATAACATTTAATTCTCGGTTGTAATTTGAATACGCAAGGATTTACATTGAGTTCTAAACACTGGTTGAATGTTGTGCAACTGCAATAGAATAACACATAATTTGTTTTCATTCTAACAACAGGCTAAAATCGATAGCATTTAAAGATACTCTGTTTATTTACTTTCAATGTTCTCGTATGTTCTTAACACGGGTTCTGAGTTAATTAGTTTCCGTGGATAATTAATTTCTTAACACCTCGCAAAGTGTTGTAATCAAATCCCAATATCTTACTGTAGCAAGCTTCAAGTTCATAGATCTCTGCCGTAAGTAATTTGACACCGAACATATAAGTTTGCCAAGGACCTCCTACATGAGCATCTGGTCTGCCAGATATAGCAGCCAAATCTCCATTAAACTATACCTCAATGGATTAAAAAAAATATGTTCGCCTTGGATAATGTCGATCGGCATAAACGGTTCTTGAAAATAAGATAGGATAGCCATGGCTATAATGATTTTGGTTCAGGCCGAATTGAGTCTAAACAATAAGTCAGAAATTTCAAAGAATAATACTAAATACGGGCTAGTTGTCTTAGAATGGTTTACCATTTTGTGAGTAGGGGAAGGTACGTTGCCTTGCGGGGTGTTGCACTCACGATTGCAAGATTGTGATTTCGATTCCCGACCAGTTGTTGCATAGAGTTCCAGGGCCAAGCACTTTGTTTCTTGTTGGTCCAGTCTCCTTGGCTGTCAATGAGAAGTGTTGTGACGGTATACAGTTTATAGGAGATGTTGTGATCTCAGTCCCTTATACGCCATAGAAATCGGGTAACCGGCCCTATGATTGCTTCGAACCCGAATCAGTTATGGTCAGGGGTTGTAGACCCCGAAAGGACAACAATGTTGCCTCGGTGGGATTTGAACTTAGAAACAATAAAACGAAGTATTTTAACCGACGCTCTAGCGACCCTGCCGCTTCACTTCCAGTCTCTTCGCAGTCGTTCAGCCTACTAGACATAGCGACCATATTGCCCTCAATTAACACACAACTTTGTGATTGAAGTCTGAAACAGTTGAGGAGTGAACTGAATGCTTCATAGTATATAAATTCATTCTCCGAAAGTTCGGAATTCTGATACTCATATGATCAACTCAGTATTTCCTCAGACCAAAGTGAATTAAGATCTGTCCCGGGTAATATACACACATGGGGACAGTTTCGCGGTTTCCATGGTGCATATCTTCTCTAACTGTACAGGACGCCGGCCTCTCTTAGGATTACTCATATTTGCCAGCTAAGTGGACTGAAGTAACGTGAAATGAAGTGTTTTGTTCACGAACACAGCGCGGCGCCCGGTTCAGAAATCGAAAACCCAGCCTTGCGATCATGAGTCCAACAGTCTAACCACTAAACCACGCACCTGCATTTCTCCGTCCAGCTGAAAGGTATTATAATATGCTGGAGGTGATCGAGGCCATTAGAAGTTTGCATAGCAAAAGTTATCCGCTAAGCATTTCTTCCAACGTGCAAACGATTCTCTCAGCTCGCCGCCTCAATAATAATAATAATAATAATAATAATAATAATAATATTAATAATAATAATAATAATGATAATATTAATAATAAAATTAATAATAATAATAATAATAATAATAATAATAATATTAATAATAATAATAATAATAATAATAATATTAATAATATAATTAATAATAATAATAATAATAATAATAATAATATTAATAATAATAATTAATTCGTTTTATTGGCCAAATAATAATAATAATAATAAAAATAATAATAATAATAATAATAATAATAATAATATTAATAATAAAATTAATAATAATAATAATAATAATAATAATAATAATAATTATGATAATATTAATAATAAAATTAATAATAATAATAATAATAATAATAATAATAATAATAATAATAATATTAATAATAATAAAAAATAATAACAATAATAATAACAATAATAATAACAATAATAATAATAATAATAATAATAATAATAATAATAATAATAATAATAACAATAATAATAATATTAAATTTTTACAGATTTTGTAATTGAAATCCAAGTTAAATTTTTTCTTGATTTCTGTATCATTTTTAAAACAACAAATGGCATCACTTGTGCTTCAGATATCTTCGTTATTTCGGAAAAATGTTCGGATCTCAAGAGTTGTTATCACCTTCTTTGCTTAAAGAAAACAAATATTTTTATAAAATCTGTTTTCGCTCTGTTTGTGTCGCTGCTTTTGAAGCAGGCTGATTTAGCCACTGTTACCTATACTTTCTTTTGCATTTCTCCTTCATACTGCTGGTGTTGGCGGTGTTGTTGTTGTTGGTGGTGGTGTGTGTGTGTGTGTGTGTGTGCGGGCGCGCATGTGTGTGTCTATTACTCACTATTAAATCTCAAACACAAGTTTCACTCTATTTTTGTAAATTTTTACTCTTGTTTCTCACAGTTTGCTGCCTGGCAATTCTACAAAAATATGATAAGATTAGTCTGGCTTAATATACTTATACGCTCCATTCTGGATTATTTTGCAATGAGGAATTATTTTTCTCACTCTTTCTTTTCCGTTTTTTTTTTTTGGCATAATTTTTCTTCTGCATTTTCGTTGGATGTTAAAAAAAATTGGTTAAAATATGAACATTTTAATCATTCTGTATTTTCTTTTTCTATTTACGATTTCTTTATTTTACTGTATTTTATATTATACACAGCATTTTAAAAAGTTGGACATTTCAATGCCATAGCGACATTTCAGGGGTGGGGAAACTAAAACCGCAAAAATCACGAAAAATTTCACAATCAGCATTCGCGCACACACACACACACACACACACACACACACACACACACACACACACACATATATACATATAAAAGTCGGTGAGCTGGCAGAAATATTAGCACGCCGGGCGAAATGCTTGTCGGTATTTCGTCTGCCGCTACGTTCTGAGTTCAAATTCCGCCGAGGTTGACTTTGCCTTTCATCCTTTCGGGGTCGATTAAATAAGTACCAGTTACGCACTGGGGTCAATATAATCGACTTAATCCGTTTGTCTGTCCTTGTTTGTCCTCCTCTATGTTTAGCCCCTCGTGGGTAGTAAAGAAATAACACACATATACTAGGGGTATGCTGAACAATTCCTGGTTATAAGACTGTCGCAAAAAAGGCCTGGTTGGAAGCCCAACTTTCCGAGTTACAGGGCTGAGAAAGACTGAAGGACCACTGAAATAAGTGTATGAATCTCAGAGGGAAAAAGATATTGAATAAAATCCTCATTAACTATTCCTCTGGTATTTCGTTTTTCCCAAATCCACGAACTTTTCAGCACCTCGTGTATGTATACATATATATGTGTGTGTGTGAGTGTTTGTGTGCGAGTGAGTGAGTGAGAAAAAAGAGAGGGTGGTGGGAAGAGTGCCGGGCGAAAGCGAGAAGAATACATACTAGTGTATAAATGTATTCAACGGAACTGGAAGCAATGAAATTTGAAACGGTCGAAGTTCTCTGGACAACA